>NC_134353.1:698830660-698995660 GCF_048569485.1 Anomaloglossus baeobatrachus
CACCTGTAATATACTACACCTCCATATAATACACCTGTAATATACTACACCCCCATATGTCACACACCCTGCTCCCCATACAGCCTGCACCCCCATATCACACACTACACCCCCATATGTCACACACCCTGCTCCCCATACAGCCTGCACCCCCATATCACACACACTACACCCCCATATGTCACACACCCTGCTCCCCATACAACCTGCACCTCCATATCACACACACTACACCTCCATATGTCACACACCCTGCTCCCCATACAACCTGCACCTCCATATCTCACACACACTGCTCCCCAAACAGCCTGCACCCCCCAGATCACACACACTATACCCCCATATGTCACATACCCTGCTTCCTATACAGCCTGCACATCCATATCACACACACTACACCCCCATATGTCACACACCCTGCTCCCCATACAGCCTGCACCCCCCAGAACACACACACTATACCCCCATATGTCACATGCCCTGCTTCCCATACAGCCTGCACCTCCATATCACACACACTACACCCCCATATGTCACACACCCTGCTGTTGTGAATGTTAGATATGTTTTGGCTGCTGGGAGGCTCCCTCTGGTGGCCAGGAATGGTTTGGACTTGGACCAGGTGTGTTGTGAAATGGGTGTTTCCTTTGCTAACTCTCTGCTTATTTAACCCCTTAAGGACGAAGCCAGTTTTGTACTTAATGCCCAGGCCATTTTTTATAATTTTGACCAGTGTCCCTTTATAAGGCTATAACTCTGGAACGGTTCAATGGATCCCGGTGATTCTGAGATTGTTTTTTCGTGACATATTGGGCTTCATGTTAGAGGTAAATTTAGGATGATATTTTTTTTTTTGTGAAAAAATATGAAATTTGACAAAAAAAAATTAAAATTTTGCAATTTTCAAACTTTTAATTTTTATGCCCATAAACCAGAGAGTTATGTCACACAAAATAGTTAATAAACAACATTTCCCACATGTCTACTTTACATCATCACAATTTTTGAAACAAAATTTTTTGGGGTTAGGAAGTTATAAGGGGTCAAAGTTCATCAGCAATTTCCCATTTTTTCAAGAAAATTTACAAAACCATTTTTTTAGGGACCACATCACATTTGAAGTGACTTTGAGAGGCCTAGGTGACAGAATATACCCAAAAGTGACCCCATTCTAAAATCTGCACCCCTCAAGGTGCTCAAAACCACATCAAAGAAGTTTATTAACCCTTCAGGTGCCTCACAAGAACTAAAGTAATGTGGAATGAAAAAAAAAAAATTAACATTTTACCTAAAAATGTTGCTTTAGCACTAATTTTCTTACTTTTTCAAGAGGTAGCACCAAAAATTGGAGCTCATACTTTGTTACCCACTTTCTTATGAGCGTGACGATACCCTACATGTGGCGAGAAACCTCTGTACGGGCAAATGGTAGAGCTTGGAACGAAAGGAGCAATATTTGAATTTTTGAAAGCAAATTTGGCAGAAACAGATTGCGGGCACCATGTTGCATTTACAGGTCCCCTAAGGTACCTAAACAGCAGAAACCCCCCTCAAGTGACTCCATTTTGGAAACTAGACCCCTTAAGGCTTCTATCTAGGGGTATAGTGAGCATTTTGGACTGACAGGTACTTCACAGAATTTGATAACATTAGGTTGTCATATTGAAAATTTTCAATTTTTTAGCAAAAATGTTGCTTTAGCATCAATTTTCTCACTTTTTCAAGAGGTAGCTGCTAAAATTGGACCTCACACATTGTTACCCACTTTCTTATGAGCACGCCGATACCCCACATGTGGCGAGAAACCTCTGTACGGGCAAATGGTAGAGCTTGGAACGAAAGGAGCAATATTTGAATTTTTGAAAGCAAATTTGGCAGAAACAGATTGCGGGCACCATGTTGCATTTACAGGTCCCCTAAGGTACCTAAACAGCAGAAACCCCCCCTCAAGTGACTCCATTTTGGAAACTAGACCCCTTAAGGCTTCTATCTAGGGGTATAGTGAGCATTTTGGACTGACAGGTACTTCACAGAATTTGATAACATTAGGTTGTCATATTGAAAATTTTCAATTTTTTAGCAAAAATGTTGCTTTAGCATCAATTTTCTCACTTTTTCAAGAGGTAGCTGCTAAAATTGGACCTCACACTTTGTTACCCACTTTCTTATGAGCACGCCGATACCCCGCATGTGGCGAGAAACCTCTGTACGGGCAAATGGTAGAGCTTGGAACGAAAGGAGCAATATTTGAATTTGGGAAAGGAAATTTGGCTGAATTTGGAATATATTCTCAAATTTGCAGAGCTTTTGGGTTTCAAGAACAACAGACAAACGCCATAAATGTCTTTGTAAGTTATACCCTGTAATGTATTTCTTTACAGAGGTAGGGAGTAGTTTGACACCATTTTTTATGCAGCTGATGCCTATTATAGATGGTGCACCATTTGGTCTTCTTCAGGGTAAAACTGATGGAATCCCAGAATCTATTCAAAACTTACAGAGACATTGTGCTACCAAACAAGAAAATCCTTCCATGAATTGTTACTCACAAAGGGCGGCATGCCCCTAAAAACACATTTACTGGACTTGGTCTTGCTAACAAAACAGTTGTAGAAGAAAGAATAAACTTTATTGGACGGAAGGGCAAAATGTTCAAATGTGGAGGAGTTGGCAGCCACTATGTGGCAAACCTGAGTGTGCCAAAGATGACAGAACACCAGCAGGGCCGGAAGGACAGCTTTATCTTCCAAATAACTGGTCGTACAATGTCTTCTTAGCTCCATCAATCCCTATATGAGGGACAAATGTGCCAAGCGACATGGTACACCATAACAGGCTCCTGCCCGCCAAGGTAGGAACCGCTATGTGCACAAAACGACCAATCCGTTACAGAATTCTGAAAGTATTGTTCGATGCAGGTGGTTCGGCAGGAACCCTGCAGTAAAGCCCATAGTGTATGAATATGGCACAGCATCATTGTTAGGGGATCCTTCAATAAAATGATCATGCCCATAATACCAAGATAAATGCAAAGAAAAGTTTTGTGTAGCAAGACCTAGTGGTAATATGAGTCAAACTAAAATAATTGGTAAAAAAAAATGTTTGAGTAATGAAGTCCTGGAAAGTTGTCAAATGATGAGACTTTTCAAGAACATTAGTGGGGTCCACACTCTGGAGTCTAAAGACGTGGGCATGTGGACTGGGTTTTGTCTGAATAATTGTTTGGTATGTGATGATAAAGTCCTGGAATTAATTGTGAAATGGGGTAAAATGTGTTTTACTGCTGAAAATTTTCTCTTTATTACTAGTCCAAGAAAAAAAATTACTGGGGCCCACTAAACAGAAATATAAAAGTAAAGTATTTGCAAAATTAAAAAAAAGCTGCTACCACACAGTTTGGTGTAATTTATTTATCCCAATTAATAATTGTGGGATGTGTGGTAGGTTTCAAAACAGGGGGAGATGCAAAGGCCTGGTTGTGAGGGGCACATGGGGCAGTAGTACCGGGAATCGCTCCTTGTGCCGTGTTTTCTACAAACACGGCATCTTTTTTGGGGATACCTTTGGGTGGGAGTGGAAGGGATGGGGTGAATGAAATGACGCTCGGACAGTCTCCGGACATCCTCTGACTCGAAGGCTTCCTCCTGTGCTTCCGAGTCAAAGAGGAGGCTCTCAATAATTTTCTCCTGGTATTGGAGGAAAGAGAGCGGTCCTTGAGATTTTTTATAGAGGATGAAGCTATTATAGGTAGCAACCTGTAGGAGATAGATTGCTACCTTTTTATACCAGGTCCTGGTTTTCCGCTTCACTAGATAAGGCTGAAGCACCTGGTCAGACAGATCTACACCTCCCATGAACTTATTGTAGTCTGCGACACAGAGCGGCTTCTGTTTGTCCCTGGTGGCGCCCCTGTCCCTTACCGTCACAGTGGTGTCCGCATGCAATGTGGTGAGCATGAAAACGTCCTTGCGGTCTCTCCATTTTATGGCAAGAAGATGGTCACTTGCCATTGAGGAGGACGCACCCTTCTCCACACGTTTAGACACCAACTGTGACGGTAGACCAACTCTGTTTTTTCTGATTGTTCCACAGGCCCCTGTGTTTGCAGCGAGGAGGGATTTAGAAAGGGGGACACTGGTGTAGTAATTATCGGTATACACGTGATAGCCTTTCTCAAGGAAGGGGGTCATAAGCTCCCAAACAATTTTGCCTGGGATGCCAATTGCCTGTGGGCAGTTTGGGGGGTTGATTTGGCGATCCCTCCCCTCGTAAATGAGAAAGGTACACGTGTAACCGGTTGTGCTTTCGCACATTTTGTATAATTTTATAACATATTTGGCACGCTTGGAGGGGATAAATTGGCGGAAAGACAGGCGGCCCTTGTAGCTCATAAGGGACTCGTCTATAGAAACATTTTTGTCAGGGGTATACGAATTTAGGAAGGTAGTTTTTAGAAGGGATATTAGGGGTCTCAATTTATAAAGTCGGTCATAGTTTGAGTCATTTCTTTGGGGGGCTTGGGAATTATCGTTAAAATGCAGGAATCGCAAAAGGGTCTCATATCGGGATTGGGTCATGATGGCTGCAAACACAGGGGTGCTGTGCACTGTTTTTGTTGCCCAGTACGAGCGGAGTGTAGGTTTTTTCACTAACCCCATGTTAAAAGTAATGCCCAAAAATTTTTTTAGTTCGGGGACATTTGTGGGGATCCAGGAGCGGGAATGGATGGAGGTAGGATTTTGGGATATATGTTGACGGGCATATAAATTGGTTTGGTGGACAAATAATTGGAGGACTTCTGGGGTAACATAAATTTGGAAAAAATCTAATGGGGTAAAATTTGTGACATTTACATTTATACCGGGGGTTGCTACAAATGGAGGAATTTGAGGGGAGAAGGACGGATCAGGATACCATAGTGGTCGGGGAAGGGCACTACTTGGACCGGCCTCTGACGTTTCAGCAGTGACGACCGACTCCGCTACCATTGGGCTGTCGGATCCCGAGGAGGAAGCCGAGTCGTCACCATCCGAAAATCGCTCGATTTCAGAGGCAGACTCTGTATCCGAGCCTGAACTGCCGGAGGCAAGAAGCATGTATGCCTGCTCGGCGGTAAATGTTCTCCGCGCCATTACGGTATTTTTCACTGCCTAGCAAAAAAAATACTACAAATTTTTTTTTTTTTGAAAAATTAGATTTTTTTTTTAACCCTAACCCTGATCTTAACCCTGATCTAACCCTGATCCTAACCCTGATCCTAACCCTGATCTAAGAAAAAAAAAATCTAAAATAAAAATTCAAACTAAAGGGGGATACTGACGGAGGTGATGAGGATATTTGGGGGGGGGATATTTTGGGTGAGGATATTGGAGATGATTTTTTTTTCTGACAGAAACAGCAGCAAATGTAGTCTCTCTCTCTCTTCTCTCCCAGATCAACTACAAGGGAGAGAAGAAGGAGGCAGACCCAAATGCTGCCATTTCCAAAATATTTTGGGTATTTGATCACTGTGATAGGGTCTAACACAGTGATCAAATGCCAGGAACCAATGAAATTAATTCCTGACGTTGCTAGGTGGAAGGAGGCAGACTTCAGCGGTCGAACTGCGCATGCGCCCGCCATTTTACACGGACACGAGAAGGAGGGGGGCCAGGGGAATGCCGTGGGAACTCGGTAACGAGACCCAGGTACCGGGGGGGACCGAGAGGGACCGGACAAGGACCGTTCTCTCACATTTGACTGTTAGATCACGTCAAATGTGAGAGAAACCATTAAAAACCATTAAAAACCGGCATTTCATTTTGCTGGTACATGCTTGCCGTTATTCGGTTAATAACGGCGATCACCGTACCTTTAGATGAAAAAACCGGCCCGAACCATAATCTCCGGGGTCTCAGCTACCCCCGGCAGCTGAGACCCCGGAAATTTTCTGACTCTGGGGGGCGCTAGACCCTTTTTTCCGACCGCCGTTAAAAAGCGGCAGATCGGAAGAAGTACCCTAATTTGTCGCCGTTAAAAGGCGTATCGGCAGTCGTTAAGGGGTTAAATCCTGGTCTGATTGCAGGCTGTTGCCGGATGTCAGTTGTTCTTTGTATCACCAGCCTGCTTCATCCTGCTCTACGCCACATCTACCCCCAGATAAGTGCTTGCTCTTTATTTATTGTCTGGTTCTTTTGCTTTTCTGGGTTTGTCATTTGCTGTGGTTGTTTTCAGTTTATTTGCTTGCAGGGATTTTCCCCCTCAGTGGTTTGTTTGGGAACTCCCTGCAGTTCTGTGGGGAGTATAGCTCCTTTGGGTCCATGTGTTTGTGGCTTGTTGAATTTGTTATGATTCTTGTTTTCTGTTCATTGGTATGACAAGAGCACATGGTATAGGACGGAGTTCAGATCGTGCGATCTGAGGGCCTTTTTGTACTATCAGGAAGTTGGTATTTTGCAGGGTTTTTCTCTGGCCACCATCAGTCCCTTTCCTGTCCTTTCCTATTTTAGTCAGCGGGGGCCTCACCTTTTGCTAATCCTGTCATCTACCTGTGTATTGTGTTTTTCCTATATCACCGCAGTCTTTGAATGTGGGGGGCTAGCTATTCTTGAAGAAAGGAAGAAATTCCAGCAACTTCAGGAGAAAGTAGATTTTTCTTAAAAAACAGTTTCTTTATTGGTAATAAAAATATTAATATTCCATCCAAGCAAGACAAAAATAGAGAGGCAAGACAGAGGAGCTGTTTCCTACGCGTTTCAACCTGAATAGGTCTTAATCATTGAATGCGCAGAGGAAATCTCTAAGACAGTATTTAAAGTCTGTGCACAACAAGAACAGGTTGAATTAATTGGATTTGTTACCACCCAGCCCATTTAGTGTGGAGAGCACAGAGAAGAGAAAAAAAAAAAGTGAAAGAATAGAAACTGAGACACTGCACCAAAAAGTCAGCACAACAACAGAAAATAAAGGAAAAAACACCAAAAAATATATATACATAAACTGATTAAAAACAGAAGCAACCAGAGAGATCACATGATAAGAAATATATATATGCCCGGTATAATCTATAGTGAAGGGGCTCTTTAGAGACAAGAAAGATTTTTTTCTCCTGACAGGGACAAAAGAAGGACGGGAAAAAAAAAAAAACAAAAAAAAAAAAACACATTTATTAATGTCCAAATTGCTATATAGTGAAAATTTCAATTCAAATGCTAAAGGAATAACCTTAAACCATCAAATATCCAATAATTACTACAGTATAATATGATATAGTTATTGGTACTGAAAAGGTATGTCCTATAAAGAACAAATAATTCTGGAATTCAAGTATACTGCATAACAAGATCTCTCCTCATATTCAGACCATGCGGCATTCTCGTGCCCAATTTGAAGATCCAGAAAGATTCTCTATTAAGAATCTTTCTTCTAAGATCCCCACCCCTTTTAGGTCTGGAAACTTTTTCAATGCCTGTGAAAACAAGATTGTCCAGACATCTATTGTGAACAGAGGCAAAGTGTCTGGAAACAGCAGACACATTTACCGCAGATGTATTTAATGTGTCTGACATGTGTCTGCGTATTCTTTGTTTGAGGGGACAACTCGTGCAGCCAACATATTGAACGTGACAGGAAATACACTCAATCAAATAAACCACATTTGGGGTATTGCAGTTTATAAAGCTGTTAATGTTATAAGAAAGTCCTGTATAATTAGATGTAAATGATTTGCATTTTTTTGCATGTTTGCACGAGATGCAAAAATTGTGCCCACAGCCAAAAAAACCTGTGCAGGATAACCAATTTTTAGAGATGGCATTGTCCTTGCTGCTTACAACCAAACTGGGGGATAGAATATTGGCAAGATTAGGGGCTCTTCTGGCCACAAAATTAATCTTATTTTTAGTGAAAATCCGATTTAATAAATCATCACTAAGTAAAATAGGCAGATGTTTTTGTACTATTTTTACTATATCATGGAATTGGGGAGAAAAATTCGTTGTAAACGTCACACCATTATTCCTACTAAAATTGTTCTTATTTTTGTTGTTATCTCTAAATAAATCCGATCTATCTATTTCATTAACTATAATTTTTGCCCGATCTAGACACCATTTCGGGTAGCCCCTGTGTTTGAGCTTGGTAACAGCACAGTCCATTTCCACTTGTAGAGCCTCTGGACAGGAACAGTTGCGCTTTAACCTGATAAGTTCACCAAGCGGAATATTTTTAATGACATGCGGAGAATGACATGAACTGGCCATTAAAATGGAGTTGGAGTCCGTGTCCTTATGGTAAGGAAGGATCTCCACTACACTGCCCTTCCCTATCAAAGTGACATCTAGATAATTAATGCTGGTGGAATTTGTTTGAAATGTGAATTTAAGATTAAAAGAATTTTGGTTGAGATGGTTAATGAAAGAATGTGCAGTGACCTCATCCCCTCTCCATATAATTAATACATCATCTATGTAACGTGTGTAAAAAACTATATGATCTGAAAATTCATTATCTTCATTGAAAATGTAAAATTCCTCAAAAATGGCTACAACAATATTAGCAAGGGAGGGAGAGAATTTCCCTCCCATGCTAACGCCACATTTCTGCAGAAAAAACTTTTCATCAAAAGAAAAATAATTGTGCGTTAATAAAAAGTTGATTGCAGTAATGATGAAATTTTGTATGCGAATGGGATATGAACTGTGTTTTCTGAGAAACAACTGCAAACAATCAGAAGCTACATGATGTGGAATGGAAGGATAAAGACTGACAATATCACATGTCAGCCACATGTAGTTGCCCTGCCAGGATATAGAATTCAAATAAGGCAATATCAAAAACGAAGAAACTTTAGCTCTCCCCTCTTCACTCCCAAATCTTACCTCCGGTGCACGGAAACACCCTGGCTATTCTTGTCTATTTTCTGAGGCAGAGAGTTATTCATCTTTCCTACCTTTAGGATAGTTAGTTCTCCGGCTGGGTTCGCGGTGCACAGGATGTTAGTTCACCCCTCGGCAACTTCTAGTTGTGATGGTTAGTAAGGGGATGGCGGCCAGATTAGTTGCCAATGCTCTTGTCACCTTTTGCCAATGATTTGTGGTGGTCTTCCATGGTTCCGGATCATAACACAATGCCCACATATCTCACCCTGCCTGTACCCCAACTTACCCCTCTCAAACACTCAGCACCCCTTCACATCCTTCTGTCAGTCTACAGCCCTCATATGCCACTCACCCTGCAACTCCATCTTCCCTCATATGCCACTCACCCTGCAACTCCATCTTCCCTCATATGCCACTCACCCTGCACCCCCTCTCATGTCCCCTCTTTTCTTATTACCAGTCATCATGTATCCAAATCTCTTTCAGGATTCAGTATCTCTTGCTTTCTGCCCGGCATCCTGTGTCTCCTCCCACACAGTCACAAGGGTGTGACGTCATCACAGGTCCTGCATGATGGATAATTCCGTCTGCTGTGCAGGTCAGGAGCACTCCTGCTCTGCTGCAGCTCAGAAAAGGCTGGTGGGCCTCTCCAGGTCAGGGGCCCCTCTACTGACACTGGGCTCCCCTGACTCACAGGCCGGCCCCCTGACGGTCGCATTGTCGGCCACTACACAGCGGCACTACACATAGCGGCCCAGCAGCCAGCTATGCAGAGCGGCTGCCGGCCCCCTATAACCCTGCGGGCCCGGTCGCAGTGGCGACCTCTGTGACCGCGGTCGTTACGCCCCTGACCCAATGTACTACACCACTATATACTACACCACTATATACACAACACCATATACTACACCTGTAAAACTACACCACTACACCCCCAGTATTAGTCACCAGTCCCCCCCTCCCCCATTGTCCCCTCCTCAGCTTATTAGTCACTACTTACTTCTCCCTTGTTTTTGTCCCCATCCTCAGGCACCTCCGTACAGGCCTCCCACTTAGCTGCTCCTTTCTGTTGTACAGGCCCCCCGCTGAGCTGCTCCTTCTCTTATACAGGCCCTGGCTGCGCTGATGCTGTTCTGCGAAAGGCCCCCACCGCTGCTTCTCTCCATGAAGGCCCCCGCTGTGCTGCTCCTTCTCCTGCCGGGCGGGAACTTTTGAAATGACACACGCAGCGCAGTACTGATAACATCAGAGCACGCGCGTGTGTCACTGACAAAGTGCCGGCAGGGAACAGAGGAGAGACTCCTGCGTTCCGCTGCCTGCACTTACTGTGCAGACCTGCAGGATCTCTCCCTGCCCGGCACGCTGCAGTCCGGCTCCACTGCACCGGCTGAAGACGGGTGGGCCGGTCACAGAGAGTAGGCGGGCCGGATGTGGCTCACGGGCCGCTCCTTGCCCAGGTCTGCTCTAGTCCATAAAAAGGGACATTATATTTGTGGGGAATAACTTCTCCATGATTCGAATTTCCTGGTAAAATCCGCATGAAAACTTCTAATTTGCATTTGCTAATCCGCTCAATTGCAATAATTATCATACTGTTTATGAACAAAAGCAGGTATTATCAGACCTATATTATCGATAATATCACTATAACAAAGGACAATTACAATCACACCCTGACTACATATTATGACTAAAGTTGGGTGAGCACTAAAATACTCGGGCGCTCGGTTATCGAGTGGAGGAGGTCAGCCACTCTGAAAGTGCTCAACTCGAGTAATGAGTATGATGGAAGTCAATGATTGGGCAGTTCGGCTCTCCAGCCACATACAAATAGCTTTAAACAGCGCAGATCCGGGGGGAGGGCAGAGTTTTGTTTTTTTTCTTTTGATACACTACATCCGAAAATGTTGTTTCAACCCAAGTGAGAGCCAATTAGAGACATTATACAGTGAAGCAAGCCCGCTCTTTGTGGTTGTTGTTTCACAGACGACACATCCATCACCGCAAGTACTCGAGCACCCCGAGGCTCGATCGAATATTGATGGAATAATACCACCGTACTAATCATTGAAGGGGTGGTTCACTACTCTGCAGTCATCAACACATCTCTGTAAAACTGATAGGGGAGGCTTTTCTAAATACCTTGTGTTACCAATTCTGCCTGTGAGCTGCGCTATCATGGTCCGCTCTTCTCCATCACGTGATCCCCGGGCTCCGTAACCTCTGGGATCCGGTGATGTCACGTCAACTTCCAGTTGACCTGACATCATCGCGACCAGCCTCAGTCTTCCTGATTGACTGGGCTGTGGGCAGAGTTTCACCGCTTGTCACAGCCTAGCACCTCGCATGCTCTCGCCTTCACTACAGAGCACCACAAGCAGGAGAGATGCTGGGCTGTAACGAGTGGTGAAACTCCGCCCAAATCCCAATTACTCAGGAAGACTAGGACCAGCCGCAGTGATGTCAGGTCAACTGGAAGTTGACTTGACATCACCGGATCCCAGAGGTCACTGAGCCTGGGGGGTCACACGATGAGGAAGAGCGGACCGCGATAGCGCCGCTCTAAGGCTGAATTGGCAACACAAGGTATGAAAAAGCCTCCCCTATCAGTTTTATAGGTAATATATATTTACCTCGGTACAGTCATTGCCACAATGCACAATAACCCTAGAAAAGTATTAGCTGTCACCATCAATCATTTATACAAGTAGATTGGACATCTATTACAGGTAGTGTATGGTTTCAGGAATACAGTTTATGAACCAAGAGGAACAAAGCTATTACATTTTATATATTTAATCCGAAAGATAGGCAGTGTCTACAAAAATATACAAAAGATGTTACAAAAGTGACAAAACAATACAGTAAAAACAGTTACATAAACTAAAAAGGAAAACAAAGAGAAGTACTTAAACTGTGGTTGCAGGGGCGGCACAATTCACTTTTTAGAGGGAAGTTCTCCTAATTAAACTATACAGTGAAACCTTGGCTTACGAGCAGAATTGGTTCCGGGAGTGTGCTCTTAAACCAAGTTACTCTTATATCAAAGCGAGTGTTCCTATAGAAAATAATTGAAATTCAGATAATTCGTTCCACAATCCAAAAATAGTTACTGTATTTATACAAACTTATTACAGTAATACAAAATAATGTACTGTATTCATATACAATTATTACAGTACACTAATGCAAAATATTGTACAGTAAAAAACATAAAGCAAATTAAAATGCACATTAGCTTACAATGGAATTGTTGGTGTGCGGCAGGTAGAGTATAAGCAATGTGCTGCACTGGTTAGCAGAAAGAAAGTACAACACTATATCCACAAATGCAAATTGATAGACATGCTATATAGTATATACTGTACTGGACAATGGTATACTGCATACAGTACATATATACAGAAACGTACCTCCAGAGCGGGTCAGAGCGTGGTGAAAGGACAGAACCGGAAGTGTGCTTAGTGAGTATTTGCGCTTACTGCAAAGCATTGCTCTTAAACAAAGTTACACATTTTTAAAAAGCTTTGCTTGTCTTGCAAAACACTCTCAAACCAAGTTACTCTTAATCCAAGGTTCCACTGTAGATCAATCCTACACTGAAGTGCAGCCTCCTGGCATCAAACCCAGATTATAATCTGGTATTTGCTTTTGTTGACCCATGTTACATCCACATACCTCCCCTCAGGTGACTCTTAACAGAGTGAGCCATGGGATATGGCTTCAGTTTCCAGAAAATTAAGAAATCCCAACTACCAGGATATCGTCGCCCCTGGAGGTCCCAGGCGGAAGATATCGTGATCAAGTTCCTTATCGCAATTTCATCTTTTTATAGGTATGAAATATGGAATGGCTAGCATCAGCTATTTGCCTAATGTTAATTTGAAGCTCAAAAGGCATGACTGACTGTTATAAAAAAAAATGTGCATGTTCTTCCTCTGGGAATCCAAAAGTTGATAATGTATTTCCCATCAATATCCAATTGCTAAATGCCCAATATTCATATATTTCCACTGGTGCACAGGTGTCTGAAAAAAATCTTTGTAACTGAACATACTGGTTTCTGTGCAAATCCACTACTCTGCCTTTAATTATACAAATCCAGGCTTCATGTCTATTCCCAACAGATGTACTAGTTTTAATTACCTGTCCACACCAGGACATCCTAGCTTTAGTGGATGTGCCTTATCTCTCTAGATATGCTTAATCCCATATGCTTATTGTGTGAGGGGGAAGATTTGTCTTTTTTAATAAGACAGAGATGTCTAATGAATGTGTTCAATTTCTCTATGACACCTCACCCTTTTAGAGGTGGCACGGAAGACTGATTTGCCGATTGTCTCTCAAGCCCACCTTGCAGCATCCCCTCGTTGGATAGCCTATCAGCGTTGCCATGCTCACTACCCTTCTTGTGCTGAATAGTAAAACCATACTGCTCTAGAGCTATGCTACATCACTGTAGTTTACCAATTTCACAGCTAACGCAATGCAGCAGATGAGAGGGTCGTGGTCAGTCACTATGGTAAAGCTGCAGCCGTGTTATAGAAAATTGTAAGATTCTTAATACATCTTATAATTAGCTGAGGGCTAGAAATCTAACACTCAACCTCCACTTGCATCTAACCCCTTCCTTTTTGTACACAAGGAATCAAAGAAAACTTTTATGACTAGCATCTGTAAGCTCAGACTCAGTTTGGATGTAAATGAATGTGGAGAAGGGCAGATTTTCGACTGGTTGAGATAAGAATATCATAGAACAAAAAACAAGCAGGGAAATTCAAATCCTTTGTTCACCCTTATAGAAATTGTAAAGTAAGGTTTTATTAACTTTGTCAATATAATAAGTATGAAAGTCATATTTTCAGAATCATGATAAAATGGCAAATGCAAAACATTCCCCCAAATGGATGTTGGCCATATAGATACGAATAGTACCAATTTTTTTAGATTATAAAATATATAAAATTTAATAGCATTTGTTCCTCTTGCTCTATATACTCATCCCCAAAGCCATACACTATGTAACAGGCGTCGATCTACCTGTATAACTGATTGGTGGTGGCAGCTAAAACTTTCTTTTGGGCTATTGTGGCATCGACAGTACTGAGGTATATATATATATATATATTCCATGCATTGGAATCGGTCACATATATACAATACACTCACTGAATTCCCCAATAACTGGCCTAAAAGTGCTGTGTATGACAAATTGGTGACAGCGGTGGGATATCTGTGTGACCCCTCCATCTGTTCCCTTGACAATTGGTAGTAAACGGTGTAACCATAGAGCATTAGTGATCTGGTTTGAGCAATCATTCCTGTGACTAAAAACTTGTACGGTCCTTGCAAGGATTCTGTGCAGAGTTTGAGGATCAAACTCAATGTTTTATTATACCTAGGACATTAAAGTACATGTAGAAGTTACCCCATTCCCCCCTCTCTTTTTTTCGGCAATCATGGATGCAAATGGGAAGGCCTTGTACAAACAGCAGACCAAGGAGGTTCTTGCTGCCATCTGTATGATGAAACAGTTTGACTCCACTGGCAAAAACAGGCAGCAAATAATTTTCTAACTGTTCTAAATTGATGCAGAGCATGTGGCGCGCCTGCAGGGGTCCCACCTATAGATGCAAGCCACATCAGTAATCAGGCTATCATGGACCTCTCCTTCAAATGACCCTACTGAAATTCATCACAGATGATTGTGGGGGTCAGCTGAGACTCATTCAGCAATACCGTGAGTAAGCAGAGCAACAGGCCTAGACCAAAAGAGAGGCTGCCAAGCGAAAGGCTGAGAGACCTGAGCAGCAGGTCCAATCTAGGGAGTACTAGAATAAATTAATTCAACTCCAGAAGGAGCAATCTACCTCTTGAAGAGTGATTCCAGCATTGCCAATATCTTTAGACCCCCGAATCAAGCATTTTCCTGTGATGGAAAAGACGTTGACTTGGACATATTTCTAAGGGGATTTAAAAAGACTTGCAGACAATATAGACAATACAGGTTGCCCGATGACCAGTGGGCACGATACTTAGCCTCAGGGCTATGAGGTAAAACTCTAGATGTGTTCACTGCTGTCCCTCAAGAGAAATATGG
Source organism: Anomaloglossus baeobatrachus (assembly GCF_048569485.1). Lineage (NCBI taxonomy): Eukaryota > Metazoa > Chordata > Amphibia > Anura > Aromobatidae > Anomaloglossus > Anomaloglossus baeobatrachus. The sequence goes on from NC_134353.1 coordinate 698,845,619, forward strand.
AGACTAGACTATGAGGACATAAACGTTACCCTAATATAGAAATGCCGGCTGACTCCAGAGGTGTAGTACAAATATGCCGGATAATCCAACATGGATCTCAGGTACAGCATTGTGGTAGACGGGCTCAGAACCAACTTTGAGCAGTGGGTTCAAGGACTATCGATTAGCACCTTTGAGTAGTTAAAGGACTTTATGGTGAAGGACTAATTTCTGCAGCTTGGTCCTGTGGAGGTCTGATAGTTTGTGATTGACTGGGAGCCAAAGAAGGCAGCTAAAGCAGCGTGGATTTTGGATACCGATGAAGCCAACCATACACCTTAGGTGCAGAAGCCAACTGGAAAGGGGGTAAGCCAACAACAACCCCCCATGCATCTGCCAGCCGATCTTCAGAAGTTCTCGCCTCATTTGCTAGCACTCAGTCTGCATCTGATACCTGTTGATGCTATACCTGCAACCTACCAAAACATATTAGCCTCACCTTCCCTGAGAGGCAGAAGAGGAACAGCACATCCAGGACCCAAGGGCCAAGAGCAGCTGTTCTTTTTGTGGGTGGCAAGTGTGGAAAGGCCCATTGTACCGCCCCCGTAGCAGCAGCCGAGCCGCTTAAATCCAGAACCGCGGTGGCTCGAGGGGTCTCCGGACCTGGGGGTTCGCGCGGATACTCGAGTTTGAAAAGGGGAGTATGTACAGGGGAGTTAGAAGTTTGTGACGCCACCCACGGTGCGTGGTAATGTAAGGGACCACCGCTGCTGTTGGGAAGCCCGGTGACGATGGTGTTGCAGCCTGATGTTTGTGTCCCAGGGCCCGTTGGATGGTTGGTGTTTGGGTGCCGTTGGGGATAGGAACAGGGGTTTTCAGTGTACTCACTCAGTCCAGGAATAACAACACCGACAGCTTGTAAACCAGAATTCTGAGCACCACTGCAGCTTGTAGGGAGCACGCTTGGGTCCGTGCCCTTGGTGTTGCTGTTAGCCTGTGGCCCTTTCCTTGGCACCATTGTCTCTGTTGGACCCTCAGGTATAAAACTCTTCGGGTCCCGCTCACCCGTATGGCTAACGGAGTGAGCTTGCTCTCAGGGTCCACGCGTAGGATTTCTTTGGACTGTATTGGGAAAATCCTATCCCATCGGTGCGCTAGTACCCCGATTTTGGAGCGGGTTGGGGATGAATTGTGAAGTCTTCACCCCGTCGGGTAAATTACCGGAACGCGTGAAGCTACTTTCCGGCCTAGGGTCCACGTACCCAGTCGTGCCCTGGCCCCTACCCGGTGATAGCTCAAGGCCGCCGGCTGCCCGCCTCGGCTGTCCGTGCCCCTTGACACTACCCCCCTGCGACTGGAGTTCCAGCTCCTACCAGGCCCAGACCAACGTCTCCCACTTAGTAACTACAGGAGCCCGGTTCCAGGACAGTCACCTCTCCCTCTCAGAGAGTCACCTCCTCACTCTCCTCTCCTCAACTTCACTCCTCCATGACTCTAGCTCAACTGTCACTTTCCTCACTTTCCCCTCACCAAGCCCCAAGTGGGTGGCCCTATTCCCTTCAGGCCCCCCAATGGTGTGTCTGGTGGGTAAAGTGTGAAGTGTTCCTAGGATTTTGATTGGCTAAACTGTTAGCAACACCAAAGGACCAGGACTCCCAACCAAGGAGGAGTGGATACTGTGCAGAAGGGCAGATTGCACAATACCCTGTGACGACCTGATAGGCCAGGGCGTCACACCATGAAAAATTAAAACCGGTTACTGTGGGCGACACTGTCACTGTGGGCTCAGGAATACCAGTGCTGAACTAACTCTCATCTGCCTGAATTTTGTTTCCTGAAGAGTTTATCCCTGGGAAGATCCTGACTGTCACCGGGATTGGGGGTGTTTGCCGGACTTTGCCTAAGGCCCGGATTTCCTAGACTGGCTTTCCGGGAGGGTGTTGAGGGTAGTGGGGGTGTCCAAGAACCTCCCCTCCAAGGTTTTATTGGGGACAAAGCTGGGATGGTTGGTCACTCAAAATGTTCCTGACAACCCTCTCCAACTGATAGTTCATGTATTCTAAATATTGATGATGAGAATGTGAATATCAGTGTTGTGCATGATAATAAAGTGTTTGATTATTCAGGGGAACTCAGCCATGTCATTCTGCTGAGTGATGTTGCTTAGGATCCCTTCAAAGGAGTAGGGATCAACACTAAGGGTGATGGAGACAGACATGAGGAGGACCAGGAAGAACATGGTTGCATGCAGACTGTGACATGACCAATAGTAGATGCTCCCTGATTAGTAGTGATCCTAAAGTATCACAGAGTGATGTGTTTCATTGTACAGGAGAACTCAACCATGTCATGATACTGAGTGATGTTGCTGAGGATCCCCTCAAAGGAGTAAGAATTGGCACTATGGGAGATGGAGACAGGAATGAGGACCACGAGGAGGGTGGTCTAGTGCAGCTTGTCACTTTTACAATGAACTGTGACATGGCCAGTGGTAGCTGCTCCATGATAGGACCAATGTTGAGGTATTCTGGGAGGACGGGAAAGCGTTTCCCACAGCCTGTCAGAATGGTGGGAAAACGGTACCCATAACATGTCAGGATGATGGGGAAGAGTCACCAACAACCTGTCAGAATGATGAAAAATAGTTACCCATCCCCTTTCAGGATGATATGAAAGAGGTAGCCATACCCTGTCAGGATGATGGTAACAAGTTACGCATTGATGAGCTGCTGAATCATTTAGCCGCTGCCCATTATTTGACAATCATGGACTTGAGTCAGGGGTACTGGCACATTTCTATGCCCAAGAAGGCACATGAAAGATCTGCCTTCATTACTCCATTCAGACTGTACGGATCCCTCATCATACCTTTTGGCATGAGGAATGCTCCTGCCACTTTCCAGCGATTGCTTAACCAGCTGCTCGAGTGAAGAGATGGGTTTGCTGACGCTTACCTGGATCACATTGCCATGTTCAGACCACCTGGGAGGAACACCTGGGGCACCTGTAGCAGATGCTCAGGCAAATCCAGGACCCTGGTTTGACTATAAAGCCAGGTAAGTGTCAGAAACTAGAGCTGTGGAAGGTTTATGCTGTCACTTCCTGGCCTACCCCCAAAACCAAGAAGGATGCCATTCTTAGGTATGGCAGGGTACTATACAAAGTTTGTTCCCAACTATAGTGCCTTTGCTAAGCCTCTGACAGACCTCAGCAAAAAGAAGCTACCACAAACAGTCAATCGGACTGCTTATTATGAGTGTTCCTTCACAGCGCTGAAACCTGCCCTTGTCAGTTCCACAAGCCCTGGACTTCACCCTGCAGTTTGTAGTTCAAACAGATGCCAGTGCATTTGGTGTAGGTGCTGTTCTCAGCTAGGTAAACAGGGAGGGGGTAGAGTATCCAATCATGTTTTTCAGCCACAAACTTTTACCCTGGGAAGTGGCATATGCCACTATGGAGATGGATTGTCTCGCTTTGGTGTGGGCCCTGTGGAAGCTGCAGTCCTATCTGTATGGCACAATTGACCCATAGTGACCAACCACAACCATCTCATCTGGCTGCATTGGATGACTGGTGACAATGGTAAACTACTACAGTAGAGCTTTGCTCGACAGCAGAACAATTTTACCATTCAGCATAGACATGTTGGGTGAATTTTGTATAGTTAAAGGTGAAGAAGTGGCCTTGCACAATAATCAGTGTTCAGTTCCAAAGATTTTATCAGTCACTTAGGCACCGGTGAAAAATTATGAATATTGGGGATTGTAGCAATTTGGATATTGAAGTGAAATACATTTTTAGCTTCAGGATGCCCAGAGCAAGAACATACATATTTTTTTTAACTGTAAGACATGCCTAATGTAACGCTTGTCACTACCTTATGGGGTCACATGAACAGAAGGGTAGTCAGGAGAGCCGGGGTCTGGTAACAGGAGGTCATGTATATAATCATAAGGGGTAAACAGAGACGTAGTCAGGGCATAATCCGAGGGTCATAATACCAGAAGAGCACGTAGTAGTAAAAGGGAGCAAGCAAAGATATAATCAGATAATGGTCCACGGTCCAAGACAGGAATGCACGACAGGAATAGGGAGCAGGCAGAGGGCAGGCCAATTACAGTCTGCGGTCAGAATACCAAGATCAGAATACTAGCAGACACACAAACTATGGGAACACAGTAGGGCCAGAGAATACAACTTGCAGAGTTCTGGGGGAGCATGCTCCATAAAGAAGCCTGAGCAATTACCCAGAGGATGGAACAGCTGAGTAACCAGTACCTCCCAGACCCAACCTGGACTCTAGTATAGTGACCAAGCTCCTAGTTCATTAACAAGGGCAGCGCCGCAAAGCATCTCCAAAGGCAAGATGCTCTGCACAAAGGAATAGACACACTGCCGGATCTGTAAGTGCCGCAGAGCATCTCCAAAAGCAAGATATTCTGCAAAAGGAATGGACACACTGTCAGATCTGTAAGCACCGCAGAGCATCTCCAGGTTTGTGAGATGCTCTGCACAGAGAATCGTGACACCTATGAGCTTCAAATTATTATCAGGCAATTTGATAATTCTAGCCATGTCATATTTCATATTTTTAGAAAAATAAAATCATGAAAAGGAACATAACCATGATATCTTCAACCTATGACCTCCAGTGGTGAAGACATCCTGGGAGTCCGGATTTCATAATTTTCTGGAAACTGAAGCCATATCCCATGAGTCACCTGAAGGGAGGTATGTGGGTGTAACATGGGTTAATGAAAGCAAATGGCACATTATAATCCAAGTACAATGCCAGAAAGGTACAGTTTGGTTTAGGATTGATCCATATTTTCTATTAGGAGAACTTCCCTTCAAAAAGAGAATTATGACACCCTTGCAACCACAGGTCAAGAACTTTTCTTTTGTTTTCCTTTTTATTTTATGTAACTGTATATACTGTATTATTTTGTCCTATTTGTAACTTATTCTGTGTATTTTTTGTCAAGCATTGCCTAACTTTTGGATTAAATATATAAAATAATATAGCTTTGTTCCTCTTGCTCTATAAATGCATCCCTAAACCCATACACTACTTGTAACGGGTGTCCAATCTACTTGTATGAACAATTTGTGGTGGCAGCTAGTATTTTTCTGGGATTATCTCTTCAGCTTGGGCAATGATTGTGCCAAGGTATATATAAATTCCATGCATTGGAATCTGTCTCATATATACAATATGCTCATTGAGATTCCCAATAACTTGCCTAGCAATGCTGTGTTTGACAAATTGGTGACAGCGGTGGGATATCTGTGTGGCCCCCCCAGCTGTTCCATGACAATCCACATTACACCCACATACCTTCCCTCTGGTGACTCAGTGTTTACGTTTCCAGAAAATTATGAAATCTTGACTTTCAGGAAGTCCTTGCCCCTGGAGGTCCCAGGTGAAAGACATCGTGGTCGTGTTCCTTATCACGATTTTATTTTTTTATAGATCTTAAATATGGCATGGCTCGCATCATCTAGTTGCTTGATATTAATTTGAAGCTCATAGGCATGTCTTACAGTTATGAAAAAAATATGCAGTTTTTCCTCTGGGAATGCCAAAGCTAAATATGTATTTCCCATCAATATCAAATCTCTACAATCCTTAATATTCAGAATTTTCCACCGGTGCTCAAGTGTCTGAAAAAATCTTTTGAATTGAGCACGCTGGTTTCTGTGCAAGGCCACTACTCCACCTTTCACTATACAAAATCCAGACTATATGTCTATTCCAAACATATGTACCAGTTTAATCACCTGTCGACACCAGGAGATCCTAGCTTCAATAGACATGTCCTATCTCTCTAACTATACTTAATCCCATATGTTCAATGTGGGAGGGGGGGGGATTTGTCTTCTTAAGGCTATATGCGCACACTGCAGTTTTTGTTGCTTTTTTGTCGCTTTTTTTGGTGCAGTTTTGTTGTCAGAACTTTCTCACTTTTGACTTCCCAGCAAAATCTATGAGAATGCTTTTTTTGTCGCAGTTTTGTCACACTTTCTATACTGACAAACACATGAAATCAGAATTGATGAAAATGCGACAAAAATGCATCAATAAAGCATAAAAAAATCATCATTACAAGCCTTAGGCTATGTGCGCATGTACATGCTAAAATTTCTGCAGCGCTCTGACAGCACATGTGCGTTTCAAATCACTGCAGAAACACTGCTTAATGGATGCAGTGTGTTTGCAGCATAGAGGCTGTTTTCATGCGCTCTGGATGCTGCCTCTTGCATAGACAGAGTGGGAGCAGCATCCAAAGTGCACGAAAGAAGTGACATGCTGCATTTTAAGGGCTTGTTCGCATGTAAATGCTGACATTTCTGCAGCGATTTGACAGCACATGTGCGCTTCAAATCGCTGCAGAAACACTGTATAATGGATGCAGTGTTTCAGCAGATTACATGCCGATTTCATGCGCTATGGATGCTGTCTCTCCCATAGACAGAGTGGGAGCTGCATCCAAAGCACACAAATTAATTTACATGCTGCATTTTTGAACGCACGGATTTGGGTCAAAATTTTAGCATCCAAATCGCTGCGTTCAAAAAAGCAACGTGCGTACGGATTATTCACAATCTACATAGATTGTGTTGGGGACGCAGGACGCATGCATTTACGCTGCAGTGCAATACGCATCATAAATGCATGATATTACGCAACGTGCGCAAGAGCCTTTAAACGCAGTGATTTTGTCATATTTTTGATACTCAAATCGCTGCGTTCAAAAAAGCATCGTATGCAGCGTAAATGCATGAAATTACGCTACGTGCGCACAAAGCCTCAGAGAAACAGAGATATTTTATGAATTTGTACAATTTCTCTGACAGTGAGGGTCCTGGGTGGGTCACACGTTATATATAAGACCATATGTAGTGGTTAATACATAAATCCATTGGCTGAGCATTTGGACAGTAATTAATTGTATTGCTCATAATAAATGTATGCCATATCTGCCAATCAATGTATGGTTAAGTAGGCACAAACAATATATATATATATATATTACTTCTTTCAAAAGTCTTGAAAAATAGGTGACAAGTCTGTAGTAGCTGTAATGCCAGCTGTTTCCTTCTATCATGTTTGAAAAACTTAAAGGGAGAACATATTCACAGCTAAGAATCATCTGAAGGGGATTTTTATAGGGTGAAAACAAATATTTGGGGACTTTTGAATTTAGGTGGGAATACTCTTTAAAGGGAACCTGTCATCAGAAATTTCGCCCAAAAGCTAAAAGATTCCCCCTCTGCAGCTCCTGGGCTGCATTCTAGGAAGGTCCCTGTTATTATTGTGCCCCATGTGAGACCAAAATAAAGCCTTTATAAAGTTCTACCTTTTTGTATGCAGCTTCTGTAAATGTGTCACGGGGGCGGGCTCTCTGCCGTCCGTTATTCTGCCCCCTGGTCCTGTATGCCGCCCCCATCGCTCCTTTCCATATCTGATGCACCGCCCACTGCTCCAGCCATCCCCGCGCATGCCCAGTGCCAGTCTCACAGGACTGAGCAGTGTGACCGCTGGTGTGTCGCCCTGGGCAAGCCAGGGGACACAGATAACAACACCACTACACCCCACACTCCAGGTAGGCACACCTGCTAACCAGAAATCCTTGTTGCCTCCCTCCAAGAGTCTGTTGATGCACACCAGGGGGTGGGCCAGGCGGTTGGCTCCGCCCACCAAGGAGCTCAGGACTCTGGAGGCAGGAAGTAAACCAGGCAGATAGCTCAGGGGAGAGCTGGAGAGAGGAGTTCTGTCAGGGAGGAGGAAGTGGAAGGAGTGAGGAGTAGCCCAGGCAGGGGCTAGAGTAAACAGAGAAGTGAAAGTGGTGAAAGTAAAGAAGCAAGCAAAGTGACAGAAGGACAGAAAGCCTGAGAGCCCAGCTGTGTGTAGGGCTAGAACAGCAAGGTCAGCGACGGCGGTGACTGTCCGGAGTGGGACAGTTCGGAAGTTCCTGGAAGGACCCCGTTGGCTGTGTGCCCGGTGGTCTGGAGCAGTGTTCCGAAGGACAGTCAGCACCAGGGCAGGGGCCTCTCGGACCCCGGCAAGGCTAGGAGTCGCCCAATTTGCCGAATCCGTCAGTGACGGGGACGCAGATCCCCCAACAACAAAGTCCCGATTGACGGCAACAGCCCGACCATTAACGGGGAGACACCGCCACCGCCAAGGCACCAGTTTCCCCAGGGCCAGCGCCTGCGGGCAAAGTGTAGAGCTCCTCCGGCCCAGATTGCAGTCGGGGAGCGGGTAACCGGAGGGAATCCACCGATACCACCAGACCACACAGGTGCAAGGAAGAGAGAAGTCACCGCCACCTACCGGGAGTGCAGGTGCAGCCGTCTGTGGGACCGTCCTACCAGCCGTTGGTTTACCGTACAAACTGTGTCCGTGTCAGGCTGAGTGAGTACCATAGTGCCGCAAGGCACAGCGCTGCCCCCGCGTCCCTGCGCCCTCCAGGCCCTACACTTTACATCTCTTCACCGGGCCCCGGGATCACCAACCCCTACCCACGGAGGGGCAACACAACACCTGGCTGCTCCCATCACCATCCCCGGGACCCTCACACTGAGCAGCGGTGGTGCCATCACCACAACCGTGGGTGGCGTCACGAACTATAATCCCAACAAACAACCCCCTTTTCACTCACGGGCGAGGAGTGCCGCTCGAGACACCCCGGGATCCGGCCCGCAGCTCGAGCCACCAGGAGCAACTGCCGGACCCGAGCAGAAGGGGTGAGCGCGGTGTGCTGACACCCTCCTCCCCGCCCGCGACAACTTGGCGTCACGAACAGGATCTTACCGCTCTGCCGTCTGGTAGAGGTGCGCCTTGTTACCGCCGGAGGTATCCGGCAGAAAAATTTCAGAAGTCGCCATCTTTGGCGCGAAAAGTTCCCGCTCGAGCGTCTTCTCGAGCAGTAGAGGCGCGAAGGCCAAAACTCCGCCCCGAGAGAGGAGGGGCCGGAAAGAGCTAAGGGGGACGCGATGGCGGCTGGCCGCATGTAAGCGCGGCTATGGAAGCAGGGACGCCAGGACCCTGCGGCCATCTACTGGTTCCTGGAAGAGGCCGCTGCTAAAGATGCTGAGTCCGACCAACAACAACGTGGTCCCCGCGCCTGGCATGGCGGCGTGGGTGGAAGTCCGGACCGTCCAGCTAAGCAGCCGTCTGCAGGTCCACAGGCAGCTCCTCCTGGAGGAGCGGGAGGCCGACATGGTGGAAGTGGTGGCTGCTATGTGGAGATGCGAGGTGGAGGAAGATTTGGAGGAACGGGTAAGAGACCCACGTCCCTGTATCCCCGAGGGATCGGCCGCTGCGGCTGAGGGGCCCGGCCTACACCCGTTCACCCTGTTGCCTCTCCCGCTACCCGCGTTAGCTGCTGCTGCCCCGCCACTAGGCCCGCTACCACCACCACCGGTAGCGGTACCCTGCCAATCCGCCCCGGCGGACCGACCTGCAGCAGAAGCTCATGACGACCCTGAACCGCTTCTATGGAAGAAGCCAAAGGCTGAGGCCGTCAGCAAAGATGCACCGGAGGCACGGCGGGGATGCAGCTGCCAGGAGGCAGAGCAGGCCATGTCACAGCGGGGTCCCTCATTACTGAAGGTGCCGGTCGTAGCCGACACGGAGGGACTCTGGCTGGGCCCGTCCCTCGCACACGCTGAACCGGAGCAAAAAGAAAGTGCTCCCGGCGGGGAGCGACGGCAACAGCAGCTGCGCAGGGAGATCGACGCCCGAGAGGGGTGTAGAGCGGATGTGCATGCCCGCATGAATAGGGAAGAAGATCGCCTGCAGCGAGCTACCATTGGGGTCCAGAGCGGTGCACCATGTGAGGATGGCACTAGAGCCCCACGATTGAGGATGGACTGCTAAGCTGGCGGCCCTCCGCCTAAAAGTTGTCCCCGTTGGGACCAGAAGTCAGTGTGTTTAAAAGTTTGAAAAATGAAAAGCACTGATTGAACCGAGTTTTCACCTGATTTGTTGTTGATTAGCAACCGGCAGGAGCCGGCACCGTTGTCCCCGTGGGGACCGTTAAAAGTTTAAAAATGCATGGGAACTAGCCATGGACAAGCCCGTGAACTCTGCAGGGCAACCACAAACGTTAGTGGCTTGTAAATATGTTGGGTACCGTTACCGTTTCCGCAGGCCGCCTCCGGAGAGGCAGGTTGGAGGGAGGGCCCTGAGCAGAGCAGGCCAGGGCCCAGCCACCAAAGGGACCGGTGGCTACCCTCTGGAGGGAAGGACAGATCCCGCTCGGGTGACTTGTGCTGGACTGTGGGTCAAGGGGTGCTGCCTGGGTTTTAGGGGCAGCATCAGGGCCAGGTTGCTTGGGTGGGAGAGAGCGGAAACCGTGACCGTACACCGTTGAAACGTTAAAAGTAAAATGTGCCTCCCGTCTTGGGAAGAGTTTATTAAAAATGTTATGCATGTTATGTTTAACCCTGTTCTCCCCTTTTTACAGAAAAATAAAACCGGTGTAGGACGGCAGCCCGCGGACGGTCTGCATTTTGCTAAGGGGGAATGTGTCGCCCTGGGCAAGCCAGGGGACACAGATAACAACACCACTACACCCCACACTCCAGGTAGGCACACCTGCTAACCAGAAATCCTTGTTGCCTCCCTCCAAGAGTCTGTTGATGCACACCAGGGGGTGGGCCAGGCGGTTGGCTCCGCCCACCAAGGAGCTCAGGACTCTGGAGGCAGGAAGTAAACCAGGCAGATAGCTCAGGGGAGAGCTGGAGAGAGGAGTTCTGTCAGGGAGGAGCTAGTGGAAGAAGTGAGGAGTAGCCCAGGCAGGGGCTAGAGTAAACAGAGAAGTGAAAGTGGTGAAAGTAAAGAAGCAAGCAAAGTGACAGAAGGACAGAAAGCCTGAGAGCCCAGCTGTGTGTAGGGCTAGAACAGCAAGGTCAGCGACGGCGGTGACTGTCCGGAGTGGGACAGTTCGGAAGTTCCTGGAAGGACCCCGTTGGCTGTGTGCCCGGTGGTCTGGAGCAGTGTTCCGAAGGACAGTCAGCACCAGGGCAGGGGCCTCTCGGACCCCGGCAAGGCTAGGAATCGCCCAATTTGCCGAATCCGTCAGTGACGGGGACGCAGATCCCCCAACAACAAAGTCCCGATTGACGGCAACAGCCCGACCATTAACGGGGAGACACCGCCACCGCCAAGGCACCAGTTTCCCCAGGGCCAGCGCCTGCGGGCAAAGTGTAGAGCTCCTCCGGCCCAGATTGCAGTCGGGGAGCGGGTAACCGGAGGGAATCCACCGATACCACCAGACCACACAGGTGCAAGGAAGAGAGAAGTCACCGCCACCTACCGGGAGTGCAGGTGCAGCCGTCTGTGGGACCGTCCTACCAGCCGTTGGTTTACCGTACAAACTGTGTCCGTGTCAGGCTGAGTGAGTACCATAGTGCCGCAAGGCACAGCGCTGCCCCCGCGTCCCTGCGCCCTCCAGGCCCTACACTTTACATCTCTTCACCGGGCCCCGGGATCACCAACCCCTACCCACGGAGGGGCAACACAACACCTGGCTGCTCCCATCACCATCCCCGGGACCCTCACACTGAGCAGCGGTGGTGCCATCACCACAACCGTGGGTGGCGTCACGAACTATAATCCCAACAAACAACCCCCTTTTCACTCACGGGCGAGGAGTGCCGCTCGAGACACCCCGGGATCCGGCCCGCAGCTCGAGCCACTGTGGAGCCCCGCAAACGCTGTGTCGGTGCATTACCTTCAGGGACTCCACGTAGATGGATCTGTCTGGTCACAGGTAGGAAACCTTCTTTGTAGTTTGTCGTGACGCCACTCTCAGATTTGCGGTCAGTGGGGACCGCCACTGCAGGTTAAGGGATGCCTGGGGCTGATGGTGGGTGCAGCCAGTTGTAGTAGCCTCCTGAGAGTGAGGCAAGCCCCAGGGCCCTGTGTAGATGTGTAGAACTACAAGGCGCAGAATGACTCAACACAGGCAGGATGTCTTTCAGGGTTTTTACTCACAGTTGATGGCAGGGTGAGTGACCCGGGCGTAGCTGGGATGAACCAAGTGGGAACCAGGTGTCCTTCAGGCTGACTTGTGAGGGTGACTACTAACTCGCCTTCCTTAGCCCTTGGTGGTTTGGGGTAACCCCGACTTTGAGTCCCTATGGGGGTCACCCAGGGAAGATGCTGCAGCCTCTCTCCCCTTCGTTTGCCGTTTGCTTGTCGCCTGGACCAGGCCACCCCAGCTGCTTGCCTCCTGTGACCTATGGGCCCTAACTGTGGCTACGTGGCTGCGGCTTTTGTGGTGTTGTGGCGTGGGCTTTGAGAGCCCCACACCGGCAGGTTTAGCAAAAGAAAGCTGGATCTATCTCCGCTTCGGGATCTGCCGCCCGTTTGGGCCTGGTACTCTCTAGCAGTCTCCTTACTTCCCACTCCGTTGCTCTCTCTCTAGCTGAAGATGGATTTCGGATAGCACTCCTAGTTGACCGTTCTCCCCCGTCGGTAGCCACTGCGCGGACGCTGTCAGACTACAGCAGCCCACGGGATCTGCTCCTCACTCGAGCTCCCTGGACTCTGCACTGCCTGGCTCACTGCTCCTCCTCTCCTGTTCTTGCCTACGCCACCTAGCAACCAGACTCTCTTACCACACCCCTTGAGAGGAGATGGAGGCTTTTGGCCCCCTCCACTATTCCAGTGAAGGTGAAGGCTTTTCCCCCTCCTGGGATCCCCAGGGGTCCTCTCATAGGTACATGTGTGAGACCTGATCACTATGCGCCTGTGTACCACACCCCGGTCAGCCTTCTGGATTACCTGTGTTGTACTGTCCCCAGCATGGGTGCAGTACTCAGTGGTGCCTGACCAGGTCAGGGGCGCCACATTCCCCCTTAGTTATCACCAGCACGTCCTCGGGCTGCAAGACAACATTTTAAAAATGCATAAAACATTAAAACATGTAAAACATTTTAAAAGCACCAGGTACCATACATCACCACCCTCCACCCACAAGTCCGTTAACCCACCCAAACCCTTTCAGGAGGCAGGTCACCGGTCCTTTTGGTAACCAGATCTGGGCCATCTACTTCCCCAGACCTTTCCTCCAATCTGCCTCTCCCGTTGGCCGCGCCTTCAGCCACTTCTGGCAGGATGTAGAGGCGGCTTTCATGGGCTGGTGGTTTCAGGGTATACCTGGCTTGGTGGATCCGCGCCTTCAGCCTCTTCTGGCAGGATGTAGAGGCGGCCTCCACAGTTGGTGCTGACCAGGTACCCTCTTTGTGGTGGAGAGCCAGGCCCCATAAACAGGCATGCTCTCTGGTCGCAGGCGAGCCAAGGCCCTATATACGGACGGGCTCCTCCTGGTTGCAGACGAGCCAAGCCCCTAAACAGGCTGACTCTGGTGGTGGTGGTGCCCTCTGGTGTAACTATTTACACTGCGAGAGTTTGTGGCTATAGCCAGTTCATAGCCTTAAGGTTTATGGTTTTCTCACACAAGTTTATGTGGGCACATACTTAAACGTAAACGTTGCAAAACTTCAAACTTTTCAAAACTTTAACTTGCTGTATGCTTTACTTTATGCAGATTTCTCTACTCTTCCATACCAGGGCTTGGGCCTGTAGGGCTGCGGCACCTGTTGGTTTCTTGATCTCTTTCTTCGTCTGTGGGTTCGTTGTATTTTCTTTCTTCTTCAGTGTCTCTGTCTTCATCTTCTGTTGTGACTGCAGGGCTTCTGCAAGGACTTCTAGAACATGGTGCAACATCTAGGGCATACCAGCCTCTTTCTCCTTGATGCATAGTGAACTCCACTGAGTCTCCTATCTTCAAATTTCTTCCAGGGTGTCCTCTGGGCAGGTGGGCTCTCACATCCCTTCGATTGACAAAAATCCCTTCCTTCACACCAGGTGATACTATAAAGCCGTACCCTGATTTGAGGCTGAAATCTTCGACAATTCCTCGACGCAGGGGTCCTCTGATCTGTGCTTTGGCTCTTCTCAGGAACCGTTTTTCTTGTAGGTCTCTGGCCGTGACTTCGTCTTTCTGCTCTGGGGATGGCGGTGCAGGGAAAGACTGGGTTCTACTGCGGCGCTGTGTCTTGCGGGCTGGATTCTGCGAAGTGCAGCTTACAAGCTCCCAGGTGGGGCGGTTGGGCAGGTCTTCTTCAGCAGGAGGTGTCAGGTCTTCCTCGTCCCAGCGGGAATATGGCAGCATCTCCGGCTCTGGGACTAGCACTGCTGCTGGCTCCGGGGGCAACTCCTCAGCTTCTTGCCCTCCTCTCCCCCTTAGTTCTTCGCTGCACTCTGGTCGTGGCAGCGCTGGGGATGAGTGTTCCTCAGCTGGCCCAGGCGGTGGACTCTTCGGCGTGGCTGCCGCAGGGGTTGCCTTAGGGGTGTGCGGAGGGAGCATGTACTGATCCACCATCTCCTGTGGGAACTTGGCCTCCAGGTCAGCCTTCAGCTGCCAGTATGCGGAGTCTTCACCTATCAGGGATTTCCTTGCAGGGACCTCCTTAGACTGGGGAGCGGTGCCTGCTCTGGCCCTGCAGGCCGGGGTAAATGGTGATGTAGTCTTTTCTTGGCGGGCCGCGCAGGGCATCGCTGCGGCGGCCTGGTCTTGGCGGGCCGCGCCTGGCATGGCGGCGGCCTGGTCTGTGCGGGCCGAGCCTGGCGTGGCGGCGGCCTGGATCTGCGTCGCTGTTGCGGCCAGTTCTTGGCGGGCCGGACTGGGCATTGCAGCCGCGGTCTGACTTGGCGTCGCATCCTCAATGGGGTCCGTGCAGGTGGAGCTGGGCGTCGCTGCAGTGATCGGGGCTTGACGGGCCGCACCTGGCGGGGCTGCGGCCTGGTTCAGCATCTCACTTGCGGCTCGGACGAGCGTCGCTGCTGCGGTGGGGTCTTGGCGGACTGGGCTCAGCAGGGTGGCAGCCTGGGTCAGCGTCACACCTGCGGCACGGATGAGTATCGCCGTGGCAGTCGGACCTTTGCGGGCCAGGCGGGGTGTCGCTGCGGCGGCCTGGATTTGGCGGGCCGCACCTAGCGTGGCTGCGGCCTCGCTCAGCGTCGCCGCGCCAGGCGCCTCTTCTGGGACCGCGGTCGTAGCAGCAGGGGTCGGAGCACTTGCGCTGGCCGGGGCAACTCTGGACTCACCCATCGGTGGCATCATCGGGATCTGAGTCGTCGCCGCTCGATCTGGCAGGCGTCGCGCGGCTCCCTCCTCGTAGGTCCGAACCGCCGCAGCCATCTCCAGAAGCTCCATGCGTTCCTCTCTGAGCTGTCGCATAATCCTGGCCTCCAGCTGATCGCAGAAGATAGCAAGCTCCCGGCACCACCAGGCAGCAGAGCCTGGTTCTGGGTATCCACGTCCGGACTCCATTTCTTCTCTCTGCAGCAGCAGGCTTGTGGCTCTCTTTCCTTCCCGCCGTCTCTGGACGCTTCCGCTCTCTTCACAAGCGAGGTCAGAACTCTGCAGGGGATCTCTGGGTAGCCACACCTCTTCGTGGGCGGTAACTTCTTCCAGCGCGGGCTGCTGTTGTTTTTCAGCGCGCTTTTCATGGTGGCAATATGGCGGCGCTTCCAATTTTTCAAGCGGACCGCCCAGGCACATGGTCACCTGTCTCAACAGGTCTAGTCCTTATCCTGTTCGTGACGCCAGATGTGGAGCCCCGCAAACGCTGTGTCGGTGCATTACCTTCAGGGACTCCACGTAGCTGGATCTGTCTGGTCACAGGTAGGAAACCTTCTTTGTAGTTTGTCGTGACGCCACTCTCAGATTTGCGGTCAGTGGGGACCGCCACTGCAGGTTAAGGGATGCCTGGGGCTGATGGTGGGTGCAGCCAGTTGTAGTAGCCTCCTGAGAGTGAGGCAAGCCCCAGGGCCCTGTGTAGATGTGTAGAACTACAAGGCGCAGAATGACTCAACACAGGCAGGATGTCTTTCAGGGTTTTTACTCACAGTTGATGGCAGGGTGAGTGACCCGGGCGTAGCTGGGATGAACCAAGTGGGAACCAGGTGTCCTTCAGGCTGACTTGTGAGGGTGACTACTAACTCGCCTTCCTTAGCCCTTGGTGGTTTGGGGTAACCCCGACTTTGAGTCCCTATGGGGGTCACCCAGGGAAGATGCTGCAGCCTCTCTCCCCTTCGTTTGCCGTTTGCTTGTCGCCTGGACCAGGCCACCCCAGCTGCTTGCCTCCTGTGACCTATGGGCCCTAACTGTGGCTACGTGGCTGCGGCTTTTGTGGTGTTGTGGCGTGGGCTTTGAGAGCCCCACACCGGCAGGTTTAGCAAAAGAAAGCTGGATCTATCTCCGCTTCGGGATCTGCCGCCCGTTTGGGCCTGGTACTCTCTAGCAGTCTCCTTACTTCCCACTCCGTTGCTCTCTCTCTAGCTGAAGATGGATTTCGGGTAGCACTCCTAGTTGACCGTTCTCCCCCGTCGGTAGCCACTGCGCGGACGCTGTCAGACTACAGCAGCCCACGGGATCTGCTCCTCACTCGAGCTCCCTGGACTCTGCACTGCCTGGCTCACTGCTCCTCCTCTCCTGTTCTTGCCTACGCCACCTAGCAACCAGACTCTCTTACCACACCCCTTGAGAGGAGATGGAGGCTTTTGGCCCCCTCCACTATTCCAGTGAAGGTGAAGGCTTTTCCCCCTCCTGGGATCCCCAGGGGTCCTCTCATAGGTACATGTGTGAGACCTGATCACTATGCGCCTGTGTACCACACCCCGGTCAGCCTTCTGGATTACCTGTGTTGTACTGTCCCCAGCATGGGTGCAGTACTCAGTGGTGCCTGACCAGGTCAGGGGCGCCACACCACCAGGAGCAACTGCCGGACCCGAGCAGAAGGGGTGAGCGCGGTGTGCTGACACCCTCCTCCCCGCCCGCGACACTGGTGACGTGTGCGCAGGCAAGTGATTATGGACGGGACTGTGACTGTTATCAGCAAGTACCCGGCCATAATCTCGTGAGCGCGCAAACCTCTCCAGCGGTCACACTGAGCTCAGTGTAGATGCTAGACTGTATGGGCTGCTTCCAGGGATGACGTCCCTTTGTCATGTGATAGTATTTCGAACACGCCCCTATCACATGACAAAGGGACGTCATCCCTGGAAGCAGCCCATACAGTCTAGCATCTACACTGAGCTCAGTGTGAATGCTGGAGAGGTTTGCGCGCTCACGAGATTATGGGCGGGTACTTGCTGATAACAGTCACAGTCCCGTCCATAATCACTTGCGTGCGCACACGTCACCAGCGGTCACACTGCTCAGTCCTGTGAGACTGGCACTGGGCATGCGCGGGGATGGCTGGAGCAGTGGGCGGTGCATCAGATATGGAAAGGAGCGATGGGGGCGGCATACAGGACCAGGAGGCAGAATAACGGACGGCAGAGAGCCCGCCCCCGTGTCAGATTTACAGAAGCTGCATACAAAAAGGTAGAACTTTATAAAGGCTTTATTTTGGTCTCACATGGGGCACAATAATAACAGGGACCTTCCTAGAATGCAGCACAGGAGCTGCAGAGGGGGAATCTTTTAGCTTTTGGGCGAAATTTCTGATGACAGGTTCCCTTTAAGAGAAAAAATGTACTAATCAAAGTGATTCCGAAACAATGAAAAAATAGTTAATGAAAACTCCTTTTAGGATTTGAGCTTATTTGGAGTGAGCAGACTGCAGCTGTAATATATTTCAGTCTTCTGAAACCACAGACAACATCAAATACTTGCTTTCTACCCCCCTCCCGTCATATAAAAATAAATACTTAACATTCATGACAAAACCCGATACTCCCTTGATACATAAATAGGCTCCATCTTCCCAGAGAAATGTGTTTTCCATAAACCTCCCTAAAATAGCTACAACCTTTAATGATGTGCAAAATAAATACCTTATCCACTACTTGTGTGTTCAAAATTATTCTCATCCCAGTTTTTTTTGCTAACTAGAAAATAAACATGGAACCCATGGAAACAATAGAACATTAAAGGAGTTGTCTGGTACATAAAGGGGTCATCCAAGTTTGGTATGAAACTCTGCAGTGACTCTAGGTGACTGCAAACTTGTGAAACCTTACAGAGCTCACAGTGCATGCTATTAGTATTCTCCAATGCCAATATGCATACTTACGGTCATAGCCGTCTTTACCTATGTGCGAGTGGTGCGGTCGCACAGGGTGTCGGCAGGACCGACAGCAGAGGGGGCGCCCAGGGAGCAGAGCTGTTTACTTTCACTTTGCTGCTGCTAATGCAAAGGCTCCAGCAGGAGCGCGCCCCCTCCCCCTCCTCATCTGTGCCCTGTGTCTGGTCTCCTCCCCTCTGCGCATTCTACAGCAGGAGGCGCCCTCACCTGCTCTCGGCTCTGTGTCCTCTCTCCTCCCGTCTTTACCAGAGAGAGGGGGGAGGGGCGGCAGCACTGCCGGAGATGCTGTTACAAAATCCCCACTGAAATCCTGGAGTCCAGTAAGGAACTGTATGTGAGTACAATGTGCTGTGTGTCATCTGTAATATATTATGTGCTGTCTGTGTGTGTTATGTATAACATGTGTGTGTCCTGTATACTGTGCAATATCTAGCTATCTGTCTTTCTATTATCTGTCTGTCTGCCTATTATCTATCTATTTATCTATCATATATCTCTCTGTCATATATTATCTCTCTATCATATATCTATCTATCAATCTATCTATCATCTTTGACGCCCTGGCAAAACCAGGTAGTCACACATAGGCCCCCGCATAACACCATCCCTCACCTAGGTTACATACAGCTGACCTGAAACCCTAGTCACCCCCCCTCAGGGCAAGAAAAGCACACCAGTGGGCGGGACCAGGTGGTTAGGGAACGGCCACCTAGGGGTCTAGACAGCCCGGGGCGAGAAAACAAACAGTCTAGTCTGTAGTTCAAGTTGAGAGGAGTGTGGGCTGGAGCTAGGTGTAGCTCCAGCAGAGGAGAAGTTCAAGTTGAACGGTGCCAGGGTCGGAGCCGTGGTACCTTGGCTAGGTGGCAGATGGTGATCTCCATCAGCAGGAGACGGGAAGATGGCTCGGCAGATCCGAGGAGGACCGGAGCAGGGTTGGAGCCCGCTGGTACCAACACCGGAGACCCGACTGGAAACCGTGCACAGAGGGGGTACTCGGACCCTGAAGCCAGGACCGGAACCAACGGCCTAGCTAATCTACCGATTGAGGGCAGGATTACAGGTCCTGTCCCAACCAAAGTCCCAAAAGCAGACAACCACCCACAGATAGGGATAGGGCAACCTCCAGGGCCCATAGATCCCACGGGTCAGCATCAGCGGACACGACTCCTCAGGCACACAGAAAGCCGGGAGCGGACTCCCGTGTTCCACACCGGGAAGTCCAAACACACAACCACAACCAGTGCAGAGGAAGAGACGGCGACCACCAGTCCGGGTGAGGGACCAGAGTACAACCGGCTGTGGCGGCCGTCCACCAGCACCTCGGTTTACCAAAAGACTCGTGTGATTCATTTACTTGTGAGTAACCAAACATCCCCTGCTACGTCCGGGCACGCAGGCCCCTGCCACCGCCATACCCTACACAGAGACACTGGGCCCCGGGGCAACCATCCCTACCCACGGAGGGGTTAACATCCGGCTGCCATCATATCTCCCCCGGGTATCCCACAACAGCAGCGGTAGTGTCCCACTTCACCACACATCGTGGGTGGCGTCACAAACCAAATACGGTCAAGGCCGTACAACTACGTCCCCCTATTCATTCGGCGTGTCCGCGTGACTCCCGAGTCCGGAGGATCCCTCAAGCCACGCAGCGGGTCCGGATCCGAGCAG
This sequence comes from Anomaloglossus baeobatrachus, assembly GCF_048569485.1. Lineage (NCBI taxonomy): Eukaryota > Metazoa > Chordata > Amphibia > Anura > Aromobatidae > Anomaloglossus > Anomaloglossus baeobatrachus. Next base: position 698,865,383 of record NC_134353.1, read on the forward strand.
CGCCGGCTGCTGGCACGGGGGCGGCACACCCCGAAACTTGGCGTCACGAACAGGATTCAAACCCATCCACCTACCTTGTGGAAGTGCGCCTTGAATTGGACAGTCAGCGGTGATCCGTTGAAAACTTTTCAGAAGTTGCCATTTTTGCCGCCATTTTTGGGCGCAAAAAATTACAGCCCAGCATCTTCTCCGCCAAGAAAGGGCGCAAAGCTGAGGCTCTGTTCCCTCTGGGAACATGGTCGGAAGGAAACAACACCCAGAGGCCGAAAACGAAACTGATCAGCCGCACGAGGGAGTGCTTGCAAAAGACCAAGGGGGGGCGGGTGAAGAGTCTGCAGCATGTGACCCGAGCAGATAAAGGGCAGAGACACCAGGACTCTGCGACCCTTTTGTTCCTGGACACCGACAACGAAACATGGCGGACCAGTCTAGCAAACCTGCAGTGGAGGAACCCGTGCCCTGAACAGCCGATTGGGTGGAAGCCCAGACAGAGCGCATGTGCCGCAGGATCCAGGCTCAGGCCAGCTTCTTGTTGAAGTGATGGATGGCTGAGATAGCGGAGCTGGCTGTAGCCGTTCGGGCCCGTGAAGTGGAGGCGACCTCGGAGGAGTGGGTAAGCAACCCACGCCCCTATGTCCCATCGGGACCAGCCCACCAGGCTGAGGGGCCCGGTCTGCCCCCATCCGCCATTCCGCCTCCCTCACTGCCCGTACGTGCAGCCGACACCCCACTCGGTCCACTGCCACAAGCCACGGCAGAGGTACCCGTTCCATCTGCCCGTGAGGACCCGCCAGCGGAACCCTCATGCCGCGAACGCGTCACCGCTCCGGCACCCGTACCAGCTCCACGCCAGGCTAAAGCCCAGAAGACACCCCGTCTGGCCCCAAACCTGGCCGCGACCCTTATGACATCATCCCCAGCCACGGCGGAGGCAGCCCCCGACTGGAAGTCAGCGCCGCCAGAGACGCTGACCGCTCCCAAGTCCCCGACCTCGGCTGAGACGCAGAGGGGATGCATCTGCGGGCAGAAGAGCGGGCCATGACACAGCAGAGCCCTCCATTGCCAGTGGTGCCAGTTGTAGTCGGCACGGAGGGAGTCCGGCTGGGCCCAGCCCCCGCGCTGGTGGAAGCAGAGCATGAGGCAAGTGCTCCGTATTGGTAACGGCAGCGGTGCCAGCTGAGCAAAGAGAGAGCGGCCCGGGAAAAGAGAAAGGCGGAGGTACTGTCCCGGACTTATACAGAAAAAGATTATCTCCAGAGTGCCACCTTCCGAGTACGGGGCCCAACATACCAAGGCCAGGTCTGGCACTTCAGAGAGACAGGGGCTTCATCTACGAGCCGGGCCTGGAAGCCGAGATCTTTGTGTCCCGTTGGGATGTGGCCCCTTATGGGACCTGTTGGCCACCCAGACCGAGACCTGGAACCCGGAGAATTGGTCTCGTATACCCGGCATTGTGGAGAGAGGAGGTGGTTCACCCTGGATGTCAAGAGATGGGTGAGCGATGGAGAAAAGTTCTACCTTCACCCCTCTCCGCCACTCTACAGCACAGAGGATGAAAGTTAGGTAGCGAAACCCCGGCTACCCCAAGTGTGAGTCCCCGTTGGGACCGTTAACCCTTTAAAGTTCCCGTTTGAAAATTTTAAAATGGACCAAGGCCGTGAACTGGCAGGCCAACCCAAAAACTATTGGTACTCGGACCCTGAAGCCAGGACCGGAACCAACGGCCTAGCTAATCAACCGATTAAGAGCAGGATTACAGGTCCTGTCCCAACCAAAGTCCCAAAAGCAGACAACCACCCACAGATAGGGATAGGGCAACCTCCAGGGCCCATAGATCCCACGGGTCAACGTCAGCGGGCACGACTCCTAAGGCACACAACCAGCCAGGAGCGGACTCCTGAGTTCCAGACCAGGCAGTCCACAAATACTCAAACACAGTGCAGAGGAAAGGAGAGCGCCCACCAGCCCAGGTGGGGGACCAGAATACAACCGGCCGCGGCGGCCGGCCACCAGCACCTTGGTTTACCAAAAGACTCGTGTGATTCATTAACTTGTGAGTAACCAAACATCCCCTGCCACGTCCGGGCATGCAGGCCCCTGCCACCGCCATACCCTGAACAGAGACACTGGGCCCCGGGGCAACCATCCCTACCCACGGAGGGGTTAACATCCGGCTGCCATTACATCTCCCCGGGTATCCCACAACAGCAGCGGTGGTGTCCCACTTCACCACACACCGTTGCGTCACAAACCGAATAATGTCAAGGCCATACAACTACGTCCCCCTTTTCATTCGGCGTGTCCTCGTGACTCCCGGGTCTGGAGGATCCCTCGAGCCACTCAGCGGGTCCGGATCCGAGCAGCGCCGGCTGCTGGCACGGGAGCAGCACACATCTATTATATATCTACTGTATCTATCTATCTATATATCTATCTATCTTTCTATTATCTATCTATCGATCTCTGTAACTGATATCTATTTGTCTATCATCTATCCAGCGTCGGTCTGGCACACAGACACCAGTCAATGCCCCAGAGGGATCTCCAACTGGTCATAGAGGGGACCCGCCGGCAGGGGCACCACTGACATCAAAGATCCGGAGTTCCGGCCCAGAACTTCTTGGCCGGAGCCCCGAATCTTCTGCAACCACCGCACTGAACTATGTCGTCACCCCGATACAGTTCAATTCTGTGACAGAGCAAGAGCTCCATTCTCTATCACTGCCCGTCTCCTAAGCCACAGACTGCTGCACGCCTGTGTCTTAGGAGACCGTATATGCACAAGGGCAGTGCAGTGACATCATTGCATCGAGCTGCCTCCGCAGGCCACCATAGAAGAGAAGACGGAGGCTGCGGTGTTGAGTATCAGGATTAGGTGAGTATAATTTTTTTTTTTATCTCTATATGGGATCTGTGGGGGCTCCTGTTGTATATAAGAGGCTATGTGGGGGCCCCTGCTGTGTATAATGTGACGCCCTGGACTAGCCAGGTAGTCACAGACATAACAACACACACACCCCCTCCCCTGGATAGTCACACCAGTCAGACAAAAACCCTTGTTGCCTCCCTCCAGGGTCTGATGTCCACACCAGGTGGGGAAGAGCCAGGCAGTTGCCCCCATGCACCGAGGAGTTCACAGGCCTGGAGGCAGGAAAGGAGACAGTTTCAGTTTGGAGGTGAAAGTGAGAGGTCAGAAACTGTCGGTGTCTGGGTAGGGGCCCAGACACAAACAGCAAGGTTGGCAGACGGTGGTGGCTGTCTGCAGGAGTTTGTGGATCTCTGTGGAACCGTAGGACCGGGGTCGGGCGGACGCCCGCCGGTACCGAGCCGGGAAGCGGAGTGAAGCTAAGCACACAGGCAGGGCCATTGGACCCCGACTAGGCTTGGAGCAACCTACAACGGTCAAATCCGAGTGTGACCGGAACCCCAGGGGTTTCCTAACAACCAAGACCCGACAGAAGGCAACAGTCCACACCGTGAGGATACACAGCCACCATCATAGGCCAGAAAGATCCAAGGGCCAGCGCCTGTGGGCAAAACGGGCTACTTCAGTACCTATACGCCGGGGAGCGGACTACCGGTTGGCAACCACAGGAGTCAGAACATTCTCCCAAGGTGCAGGGAAAGACAGCCACCATCAGCCGTCCGGGTAGAGCACAAACACTGCAGCCGGCTGCGGGACCCGTCCATCCAGCCGTTTGGTTTACCAGAGACTCTGTGCATCTGTGTCTGAGTGAGTACACCAGTGCCATCCGGCACCGCGCTGCCCCTACAACCCTGCACCCAGGCCATCCTGCCTCCCCGTATCACCACCGGGCCCCAGGATCACCAACCCCCTACCCACGGAGGGGACAACATCCTAGCTGCTCCCTACCATCTCTCCCGGGATCCCTGTCACCAGCAGCGGTGGTGCCCATAATCACCACGACCCATGGGTGGCTTCACGAACTATCTCCCAAAACAAACCACCCCCTTTTCACTCGTGGGCGAGGAGCGCTGCTGGAGTCCCCGGGTCCGGCCCACCGCTTGAGCCACCGAGCAGCAGCAGCCGCGGACCCGAGCGTAGCGAGCGCGGCCCCTCCGCCCGCGACATATAAGAGGCTGTGTGAGTGCTCCTGCTGTGCATAGATGGCTGTGTGGGGGCTTCTGCTGTGTATAGGAGGCTGTGTGAGGTCTCCTTCTCTGTGTAATAGGATGTGTTGGGGCACCTGCTGTGTGTAGAAGGTTTTGTGGTGGCTCCTACTGTGTGCAGGAGGCTGTGTGGGGGGCTCCTGCTTTGTGCAGGAGGCTGTGTGGGGGCTCCTGCTGTGTGCAGGAGGCTGTGTGGGAGCTCCTGCTGTGTACAGGAGGCTGTGTGGGGGCTCCTGCTGTGTGCAGGAGGCTGTGTGGGGGCTCCTGCTGTGTGCAGGAGGCTGTGTGGGGGCTCCTGCTGTGTGCAGGAGGCTGTGGGGTCTCCTGCTGTGTGGGGGCTCCTGCTGTGTGCAGGAGGCTGTGTGGGGGCTCCTGCTGTGTGCAGGAGGCTGTGTGGGGGCTCCTGCTGTGTGTAGGAGGCTGTGTGGGGGCTCCTGCTGTGTGCAGGAGGCTGTGTGGGGGCTCCTGCTGTGTACAGGAGGCTGTGTGGGGGCTCCTGCTGTGTGCAGGAGGCTGTGTGGGGGCTCCTGCTGTGTGCAGGAGGCTGTGTGGGGGCTCCTTCTGTGTGCAGGAGGCTGTGTGGGGGCTCCTGCTGTGTGCAGGAAGCTGTGTGGGGGCTCCTGCTGTGTGGGGGCTCCTGCTGTGTGCAGGAGGCTGTGGGGGCTCCTGCTGTGTGGGGGCTTCTGCTGTGTGCAGGAGGCTGTGTGGGGGCTCCTGCTGTGTGCAGGAGGCTGTGTGGGGGGCTCCTGCTGTGTGCAGGAGACTGTGTGGGGGCTTCTGCTGTGTGCAGGAGGCTGTGTGGGGGCTCTTGTTGTGTGCAGGAGGCTGTGTGGGGGCTCCTGCTGTGTGCAGGAGGCTGTGTGGGGGCTCCTGCTGTGTGCAGGAGGCTGTGTGGGGGCTCCTGCTGTGTGCAGGAGACTGTGTGGGGGCTTCTGCTGTGTGCAGGAGGCTGTGTGGGGGCTCCTGCTGTGTGCAGGAGGCTGTGTGGCGGCTCCTGCTGTGTGCAGGAGGCTGTGTGGGGGCTCCTGCTGTGTGCAGGAGGCTGTGTGGGGGCTCCTGCTGTGTGCAGGAGGCTGTATGGGGGCTCCTGCTGTGCGTAGGAGGCTGTGTGGGGGCTCCTGCTGTGCATAGGAGGCTGTGTGGGGGCTCCTGGTGTGCGTAGGAGGCTGTGTGGGGGCTCCTGCTGTGCGTAGGAGGCTGTGTGGCGGCTCCTGCTGTGCATAGGAGGCTGTGTGGCAGCTCCTGCTGTGCGTGGGAGGCTGTGTGGCGGCTCCTGGTGTGCGTAGGAGGCTGTGTGGCAGCTCCTGCTGTGCGTAGGAGGCTGTGTGGGGGCTCCTGCTGTGCATAGGAGGCTGTGTGGGGGGCTCCTGCTGTGCATAGGAGGCTGTGTGGGGGCTCCTGCTGTGCGTAGGAGGCTGTGTGGCGGCTCCTGCTGTGCGTAGGAGGCTGTGTGGCAGCTCCTGCTGTGCGTAGGAGGCTGTGTGGCGGCTCCTGCTGTGCGTAGGAGGCTGTGTGGCAGCTCCTGCTGTGCGTAGGAGGCTGTGTGGGGGCTCCTGCTGTGTGCAGGAGGCTGTGTGGGGTCTCCTGCTGTGCATAGGAGGCTGTGTGGGGGCTCCTGCTGTGTGGGGGCTCCTGCTGTGTGCAGGAGGCTGTGTGGGGGCTCCTGCTGTGTACAGGAGGCTGTGTGGGGGCTCCTGCTGTGTGCAGGAGGCTGTGTGGGGGCTCCTGCTGTGTGCAGGAGGCTGTGTGGGGGCTCCTGCTGTGTGCAGGAGGCTGTGTGGGGGCTCCTGCTGTGTGCAGGAAGCTGTGTGGGGGCTCCTGCTGTGTGGGGGCTCCTGCTGTGTGCAGGAGGCTGTGGGGTCTCCTGCTGTGTGGGGGCTTCTGCTGTGTTTAGGAGGCTGTGTGGGCGGCTCCTGCTGTGTGCAGGAGGCTGTGTGGGGGCTCCTGCTGTGTGCAGGAGACTGTGTGGGGGCTTCTGCTGTGTGCAGGAGGCTGTGTGGGGGCTCTTGTTGTGTGCAGGAGGCTGTGTGGGGGCTCCTGCTGTGTGCAGGAGGCTGTGTGGGGGCTCCTGCTGTGTGCAGGATTCTGTGTGGGGGCTCCTGCTGTCTGCAGGAGACTGTGTGGGGGCTCCTGCTGTGTGGGGGCTCCTGCTGTGTGCAGGAGGCTGTGGGGTCTCCTGCTGTGTGGGGGCTTCTGCTGTGTTTAGGAGGCTGTGTGGGGGCTCCTGCTGTGTGCAGGAGGCTGTGTGGGGGCTCCTGCTGTGTGCAGGAGACTGTGTGGGGGCTTCTGCTGTGTGCAGGAGGCTGTGTGGGGGCTCTTGTTGTGTGCAGGAGGCTGTGTGGGGGCTCCTGCTGTGTGCAGGAGGCTGTGTGGGGGCTCCTGCTGTGTGCAGGAGGCTGTGTGGGGGCTCCTGCTGTCTGCAGGAGACTGTGTGGGGGCTCCTGCTGTGTGCAGGAGGCTGTGTGGGGGCTCCTGCTGTGTGGGGGCTCCTGCTGTGTGCAGGAGGCTGTGGGGGCTCCTGCTGTGTGGGGGCTTCTGCTGTGTGCAGGAGGCTGTGTGGGGGCTCCTGCTGTGTGCAGGAGGCTGTGTGGGGGCTCCTGCTGTGTGCAGGAGACTGTGTGGGGGCTTCTGCTGTGTGCAGGAGGCTGTGTGGGGGCTCTTGTTGTGTGCAGGAGGCTGTGTGGGGGCTCCTGCTGTGTGCAGGAGGCTGTGTGGCGGCTCCTGCTGTGCATAGGAGGCTGTGTGGCAGCTCCTGCTGTGCGTAGGAGGCTGTGTGGCGGCTCCTGCTGTGCGTAGGAGGCTGTGTGGCAGCTCCTGCTGTGCGTAGGAGGCTGTGTGGGGGCTCCTGCTGTGCATAGGAGGCTGTGTGGGGGGCTCCTGCTGTGCATAGGAGGCTGTGTGGGGGCTCCTGCTGTGCGTAGGAGGCTGTGTGGCGGCTCCTGCTGTGCGTAGGAGGCTGTGTGGCAGCTCCTGCTGTGCGTAGGAGGCTGTGTGGCGGCTCCTGCTGTGCGTAGGAGGCTGTGTGGCAGCTCCTGCTGTGCGTAGGAGGCTGTGTGGGGGCTCCTGCTGTGCATAGGAGGCTGTGTGGGGTCTCCTGCTGTGCATAGGAGGCTGTGTGGGGGCTCCTGCTGTGCGTAGGAGGCTGTGTGGGGGCTCCTGCTGTGCATAGGAGGCTGTGTGGGGTCTCCTGCTGTGCATAGGAGGCTGTGTGGGGGCTCCTGCTGTGCATAACATGCTGTGTGGGGGCTCCTGCTGTGCATAACATGATGTGTGGGGGCTCCTGCTGTGCATACCATGCTGTGTGGGGGCTCCTGCAGCTATTTGCATATAGTTGATGTGTGGCCTCTAGAGTTAACTCCTTCTGTGGACCCCAGACACCCCAGTCTGACCCTGCATCCATCTATCTTTTCTATAGTATCTATGTGTGTGTCATGTATATGGTATAATTTATGCAGTGGCAAAATGACTGGGCCTGTGGGTGATGGAGGCCATTGCTATTTTCTTGGATGCATAGTTGAAAACCATTGAGGAGCAGTTGGCCACTGGCTCTCTGTTTCGCCCTTGCTCTGCAGCTGTGGGCCCTGGATAGGTGTAATGACATCAGGGGGAGCCTGTGACGTGATGCCAGTGGGCCCTGCAGCTGCGACCAGAGTGGGTGCATAGCATGTGTAGGGGGTAATAGATAGATATATATATATTTACTAGCTGTAGTTCCTGGCGGTGCCCGGGATAGTAACTGTCTCTCTCCCTCTACCTTTCTCCCACTCTCTGTGTCCCTCTCTGTCTGTCTCCCTCTCTCTATGTGTTTCTGTCTCTGTGTGTCTGTGCTTGTGTGTATTTTTGTGTCTGTGTGTCTCTGTCTCTGTGTATCTCTGTCTATGTGTGTCTCTGTGTCTATATCTGTGTCTCTGTGTCTCTTTGTGTATCTGTGTGTCTCTGTCTCTGCGTGTCTCTGTCTGTGTGTCTCTGTCTTTGTGAGTCTCTGTGTGTGTGTCTGTCTCTGTGTATTTCTGTCTATGTGCCTGTCTCTGTGTGTCTCTGCCTCTGTGTCTGTCTGTCTCTGTGTCTCTGTCTGTGTGTCTCTGTGTGTGAATGTGTATCTGTGTGTGTCTGTGTTTCTCTGTGTGTCCGTGTCTCTGTATGTGTGCCTCTGTGTATCTCTATCTCTGCATGTCTGTGTTTCTCTGTCTGTGTGTCTCTGTCTTTGTGGGTCTCTGTGTCTGTCTGTCTCTGTGTACCTCTGTCTGTGTCTCTGTCTGCCTCCGTCTCTTTCTCTGTGCCTCTGTGTCTCTGTATCATTTATCAGTCTTTGTGTGTCTATGTCTCTGTGTGTCTCTGTATCAGTCTCTGTATTAGTCTGTCTCTGTGTGTGTCTTTGTGTGTCTCTGTATCAGTCTCTGTGTGTCTGTATTTCTGGGTGTCTCTGTATCAGTCTTTGTGTCTATGTCTCTGTGTGTGTGTGTCTCTGTATCAGTCTCTGTATCCGTCTCTGTCTTTGTGTGTGTCTCTGTATCAGACTGTGTGTGTGTCTCTGTGTCTCTCTCTCTTTGTCTCTGTCTCTATATCAGTCTCTGTGATTCTATGTCTGTGTGTGTCTGTGTCTATGTCTCTGTATCTCTATCTCTGTCTCTGTGTGTCGCTTTGTCAGTCTATGTGTGTCTCTGTCCGTGTGTGTCTCTGCATCAGTCTGTGTGTGTGTGTGTGTGTGTGTGGTGTGTGTGTGTGTCTCTCTCTTTGTATCTCTGTTTCTGTGTCTGTCTCTGTGTCTCTGTGTGTCTCTGTATCAGTCTGTGTGTCTCTGTCTCTATATCAGTCTCTCTGTGTCTCTGTCTCTTTGTGTCTCTGCCTCTATATCAGTCTCTCTGTGTCTCTGTGTGTGAATGTGTATCTGTGTGTGTCTGTGTTTCTCTGTGTGTCCGTGTCTCTGTATGTGTGCCTCTGTGTATCTCTATCTCTGCATGTCTGTGTTTCTCTGTCTGTGTGTCTCTGTCTTTGTGGGTCTCTGTGTCTGTCTGTCTCTGTGTACCTCTGTCTGTGTCTCTGTCTGCTTCCGTCTCTTTCTCTGTGCCTCTGTGTCTCTGTATCATTTATCAGTCTTTGTGTGTCTATGTCTCTGTGTGTCTCTGTATCAGTCTCTGTATTAGTCTGTCTCTGTGTGTGTCTTTGTGTGTCTCTGTATCAGTCTCTGTGTGTCTGTATTTCTGGATGTCTCTGTATCAGTCTTTGTGTCTATGTCTCTGTGTGTGTGTCTCTGTATCAGTCTCTGTATCCGTCTCTGTCTTTGTGTGTGTCTCTGTATCAGTCTGTGTGTGTGTGTCTCTCTCTTTGTATCTCTGTTTCTGTGTCTGTCTCTGTGTCTCTGTGTGTCTCTGTATCAGTCTGTGTGTCTGTGTGTCTCTGTCTCTATATCAGTCTCTCTGTGTCTCTGTCTCTTTGTGTCTCTGCCTCTATATCAGTCTCTCTGTGTCTCTGTGTGTCTCTGTCTGTGTGTGACACTGTGTGTCTGTGTGTGTGTCTGTGTCTCTGTGTTTGTCTCTATCGACATCATATTATCTGACACATTACCTGTCTTATACTAACAATGTCCTTTGTTGCCTATAGCAACCAATTACAGCTCCTATTAATGACCTGTAGCTCCCAGCTCCATTGATTTTAATGTAAGCAGGTTTTTCGGCAAATACCTGTAAAACGCGGGGTTAAATTTTCCCCTCAAAACATAGTTTATGACGTTCCCTGAGTCACATGAGGCGGTTGTGCAAAATTTTGTGATTGTAAATGTGACAGTGCGTATTCCTTTAATGGACATACACACACACACACACACACACAAACACACATACATAAACTCAGCTTTATATATTAGATTATACATCCTACATATGCGCTGTACCTGTCACGTACAGTGTGTAATGTAATGTAATTCTGAATATTGACCTGCCACATCCTATAGGTGTGTAATATGCGCTGTGTTAGGATTTCACTTGACGATTCGAGTAGTTGTCATCTGATCGCTCACTTGTGATTTGCAATGTGTGGTCATCTGCCGAATGACGTCTCCTCCTGTTTCTCTCAAATTGTTATAATTTTCAATTTGTTATAATTTTCAATGAGAGAAGCAGGAGGAGACGTCATTCAGCAGATGACCCCCAGTCAAATTGGCAAATTAAATCCTAACAGTGTATATTACACATTTTGGGGGTTCGACCAGTCAATGTGCAGAATGTCAAACCCAGGGGAGATACTGGTCAATCCAGGGCAGCAGAGCAGGGAGAAGCCATTGGACACCAGCCTCCCGGGCTCCTCTTCCTGACTGCATCCTCCTCAGCAGAGATAAAATGTGTTTTATCTGAAATGTGGAAGCTTTAGAGTAAAGGCTGCTTTACACCAGACAATCTATCGTGCGATAGATTGTCGGGGTCACGGTTTTTGTGACGCACATCCGGCATCGCTGGCGATGCCGGCCTGTGTGACACCTCCTAGCGACGCAGTATTGCTCACAAATCGGGAGTCGTGTACTGCTTGCTAGGTTCCATAATATCGTTTAATTTAGTTGTTCATCGTTTCCGGGGTAGCACACGCCGCTCCGTGTGACACCCCGGGAACGATGAACAGCAGCCCACCTGCGTCACGCGGCCGCCGCCGGCTATGTGAAGGAAGGAGGTGGGCGGGATGTTTATGTCCCGCTCATCTCCGCCCCTCCGCTTCCATTGGCCGGCGGCCGTGTGACGTCGCTGTGACGCCAAACGTCCCTCCCACTCCAGGAAGTGGACGTTCGCCGCCCACAGCGAGGTCGCACGAGAGGTAAGTACGTGTGACAGGGGCTACCGACTTTGTGCGCCACGGGCAGTGATTTGCCCGTGACGCAAAAAGGATGGGGGGCGGGTACGATCGATTGTGAAATTGCACAATCGGTCGTACCGTGTAAAGCAGCCTTAAAATATACACAACTGCAATAATGGAGCCAGTGTCTGATTCCTTCTACTCGGGGGTTGTGCAGGAGGAATCGGCTGTCAGATTCCTTACCTTGTAGCAAAATAACATTGGAGCCTCATTTGTTACATGGTGTCACTGCCGTCTGCACATCACATCTAATGGTTTAGGGTATGTTCACACGGGGCAGCTTTTTTTTACCATAAATATGCAGCGTTTTAGTCCCAAGAGTGCACCAAAAATGCACCGCGGCAAAAACGCATAAAAAACGCAAAGTGTTTTTGACGTGTTTTTACTGCGTTTTGCCCAATGCGGTTTTTAAGTCTAATCTATTGACTGGAAGGGTTCAAAAACGAAAATGCAAAAAGAACTGACATTCTGCATCTTCAAAAACTCAGTAAAGATGCAGCCAACAAAAGATGCCCAGTGTGGACCGCAAAATCGAAATCCCATAGACTTTGCTGGGAGATGGAAATGCATGCATTTGGTGCATCTTTGTGACCTCAAAAATGCAACAAAAGATGTCCTGTGTGAACTTAGCCTTAGGGGTACTTTGCACACTACAGCATCGCAAGCCGATGCTGCGATGCCGAGCGCGATAGTCCCCGCCCCCGTCGCAGCTGCGATATCATTGTGATAGCTGCCGTAGCGAATATTATCGCTACGGCAGCTTCACATGCACTCACCTGCCATGCAACGTCGCTCTGGCCGGCGAACCGCCTCCTTATTAAGGGGGCGGGTCGTGCGGCGTCACTGCGACGTCACACGGCAGGCGGCCAATAGGAGCGGAGGGGCGGAGATGAGCTTGACGTAAACACCCCGCCCACCTGCTTCCTTCCGTATATCCTACAGGAGCCGCGGTGACGCAGGTAGGAGATGTTCCTCGCTCCTGTGACTTCACACACAGCGATGTGTTCTGCCGCAGGAGCGAGGAACAACATCGGACCGTCGCGTCAGCGTAATTATGGAATTCGCTGACGCTACACCGATGATACGATTACGACGATTTTGTGCTCGTTAATCGTATCATCTAGGAATTACACACTACGATGTCGAGAGCGATGCCGGATGTGCGTCACTTTCGACATGACCCTACCGACATCGCACCTGCGATGTCGTAGTGTGCAAAGTACCCCTTAGTGTCGTTATGAAGGCCATTCTATCAATGTAATGCATCGACAGCAGCTGAGGTGTATTATGAGGTTCTGCAGCAGCTGAGGTGTATTACGCGGTTTTGCAGCAGCTGAGGTGTATTATGAGATTCTGCAGCAGCTGAGGTGTGTATGATGAGGTCCTGCAGTAGCTGAGGTGTGTATTATGGGGTCCTGTGGCAGCTGAGATGTGTATTATGGGGTTCTGCAGCAGCTGAGGTGAATTATGAGATTTTTCAGCAGCTGAGATGTGTATAATGAGGTTCTGTAGTATCTGAGGTGTGTATTTTGAGGTTCTGCAACAGCTGAACTGTAAATGTGGAGCCCCGCAAACGCTGTGTCGGTGCATTACCTTCAGGGACTCCACGTAGATGGATCTGTCTGGCCACAGGTAGGAAACCTTCTTTGTAGCTTGTCGTGACGCCACTCTCAGTATTGCGGTCAGTGGGGACCGCCACTGCAGGTTGAGAGACGCCTGAGGCTGATGGTGAGTGCAGTTAGTTGGAGTAGCCTCCTGAGAGTGAGGCAAGCCCCAGGGCCCTGTGTAGATGCGTAGAACTACAAGGCGCAGAATGACTCAACACAGGCAGGATGTCTTTCAGGGTTTTTACTCACAGTTGATGGCAGGGTGAGTGACCCGGGCGTAGCTGGGATGAACCAAGTGGGAACCAAGTGTCCTTCAGGCTGACTTGTGAGGGTGACTACTAACTCGCCTTCCTTAGCCCTTGGTGGTTTGGGGTAACCCCGACTTTGAGTCCCTATGGGGGTCACCCAGGGAAGATGCTGCAGCCTCTCTCCCCTTCGTTTGCCGTTTGCTTGTCGCCTGGACCAGGCCACTCCAGCTGCTTGCCTCCTGTGACCTATGGGCCCTAACTGTGGCTACGTGGCTGCGGCTTTTGTTTTGTTGTGGCGTGGGCTTTGAGAGCCCCACACCGGCAGGTTTAGCAAAAGAAAGCTGGATCTATCTCCGCTTCGGGATCTGCCGCCCGTTTGGGCCTGGTACTCTCTAGCAGTCTCCTTACTTCCCACTCCGTTGCCCTCTCTCTAGCTGAAGATGGATTTCGGGTAGCACTCCTAGTTGACCGTTCTCCCCCGTCGGTAGCCACTGCGCGGACGCTGTCAGACTACAGCAGCCCACGGGATCTGCTCCTCACTCGAGCTCCCTGGACTCTGCACTCCCTGGCTCACTGCCCCTCCTCTCCTGTTCTTGCCTACGCCACCTAGCAACCAGACTCTCTTACCACACCCCTTGAGAGGAGATGGAGGCTTTTGGCCCCCTCCACTATTCCAGTGGAGGTGAAGGCTTTTCCCCCTCCTGGGATCCCCAGGGGTCCTCTCAAAGGTACATGTGTGAGACCTGATCACTATGCGCCTGTGTACCACACCCCGGTCAGCCTTCTGGATTACCTGTGTTGTACTGTCCCCAGCATGGGTGCAGTACTCAGTGGTGCCTGACCAGGTCAGGGGCGCCACATTCCCCCTTAGTTATCACCAGCACGTCCTCGGGCTGCAAGACAACATTTTAAAATGCATAAAACATTAAAACATGGTAAAACATTTTAAGACCACCAGCTATCATACATCACCACCCTCCACCCACAAGTCCGTTAACCACCCAGACCCTCTCACGTTGGCCGCGCCTTCAGCCACTTCTGGCAGGATGTTGAGGCGGCTTTCCTGGTCTGGTAGTTTCAGGGTATACCTGGCCTGGTGGAGTCGCGCCTTCAGCCACTTCTGGCAGGATGTAGAGGCGGCCCCCACAGTTGGTGCTGACCAGGTACCCTCTTTGTGGTGGAGAGCCAGGCCCCATAAACAGGCATGCTCTCTGGTCGCAGGTGAGCCAAGGCCCTATATACGGACGGGCTCCTCCTGGTTGCAGACGAGCCAAGCCCCTAAACAGGCTGACTCTGGTAGTGGTGCCTCTGGTGTAACTATTTACACTGCGAGAGTTTGTGGCTATAGCCAGTTCATAGCCTTAAGGTTTATGGTTTTCTCACACAAGTTTATGTGGGCACATACTTAAACGTAAACGTTGCAAAACTTCAAACTTTTCAAAACTTTAACTTGCTGCATGCTTTCTTCTTGCTTTATGTGAACTTTACTCCTGTTTCCTCCTTACCAGGGCTTGGGCCTGTAGGGCTGGGGCATCTGTTACTTCCTGTGCTTTTATCGTCTGTTTCTTGATCCTTTCTTTCCTCTTCTTCAGTGTCTCTGTCTTCATCTTCTGTTGTGACTGCAGGGCTTCTGCAAGGACTTCTAGGACATGGTGCAACATCTAGGGCATACCAGCCTCTTTCTCCCTGATGCATAGTGAACTCCACTGAGTCTCCTATCTTCAAATTTCTTCCAGGGTGTCCTCTGGGCAAATGGGCTCTCACATCCCTTCGATTGACGAAAATCCCTTCCTTCATACCAGGTGATACTATAAAGCCGTATCCTGATTTGAGGCTGAAATCTTCGACAATTCCTCGACGCAGGGGTCCTCTGATCTGGGGTTTGAACCTTCTCAGGAACCGTTTCTCCTCTAGGTCTCTGGCGGTGACTTCGTCTTTCTGCTCAGGAGATTGTGATGTTGGAGGATACTTTGTACTACCGCCTCGGCGCCGTGTCTTGCGGGCTGGATTCTGCGAAGTACAGCTTACAAGCTCCCAGGTGGGGCGGTTGGGCAGGTCTTCTTCAGCAGGAGGTGTCAGGTCTTCCTCGTCCCAGCGGGAATATGGCAACATCTCCGGCTCCGGGACTAGCACTGCTGCTGGCTCCGGGGGCAACTCCTCAGCTTCTTGCCCTCCTCTCCCCCTTAGTTCTTCGCTGCACTCTGGTCGTGGCAGCGCTGGGGATGAGTGTTCCTCAGCTGGCCCAGGCGGTGGACTCTTCGGCGTGGTTGCCGCAGGGGTTGCCTTAGGGGTGTGCAGAGGGAGCATGTACTGGTCCACCATCTCCTGTGGGAACTTGGCCTCCAGGTCAGCCTTCAGCTGCCAGTATGCGGGGTCCTCACCTACCAGGGATTTCCTAGTAGGGACTTCCTTAGACTGGGGAGCGGTGTCTGCTCTGGCCCTGCAGGCCGGGATAAATGGTGATGTAGTCTTTTCTTGGCGGGCCGCGCAGGGCATCGCTGCGGCGGCCTGGTCTTGGCGGGCCGCGCCTGGCATGGCGGCGGCCTGGTCTGTGCGGGCCGAGCCTGGCGTGGCGGCGGCCTGGATCTGCGTCGCTGTTGCGGCCAGTTCTTGGCGGGCCGGACTGGGCATTGCAGCCGCGGTCTGAATTGGCGTCGCATCCTCAATGGGGTCCGTGCAGGTGGAGCTGGGCGTCGCTGCAGTGATCGGGGCTTGACGGGCCGCACCTGGCGGGGCTGCGGCCTGGTTCAGCATCTCACTTGCGGCTCGGACGAGCGTCGCTGCTGCGTTGGGGTCTTGGCGGACTGGGCTCAGCAGGGTGGCAGCCTGGGTCAGCGTCACACCTGCGGCACGGATGAGTATCGCCGTGGCAGTCGGACCTTTGCGGGCCAGGCGGGGTGTCGCTGCGGCGGCCTGGATTTGGCGGGCCGCACCTAGCGTGGCTGCGGCCTCGCTCAGCGTCGCCGCGCCAGGCGCCTCTTCTGGGACCGCGGTCGTAGCAGCAGGGGTCGGAGCACTTGCGCTGGCCGGGGCAACTCTGGACTCACCCATCGGTGGCACCATCGGGATCTGAGTCGTCGCCGCTCGATCTGGCATGCGTCGCGCGGCTCCCTCCTCGTAGGTCCGAACCGCCGCAGCCATCTCCAGAAGCTCCGTGCGTCCCTCACCGAGCTGTCGCATAATCCTGGCCTCCAGCTGATCGCAGAAGATAGCAAGCTCCCGGCACCACCAGGCAGCAGAGCCTGGTTCTGGGTATCCACGTCTGGACTCCATTTCTTCTCTCTGCAGCAGCAGGCTTGTGGCTCCCTTTCCTTCCCGCCATCTCCGGACGCTTCCGCTCTCTTTACAAGCGAGGTCAGAACTCTGCAGGGGATCTCTGGGTAGCCACACCTGTTCGTGGGCGGTAACTTCTTCCAGCGCGGGCTGCTGTTGTTTTTCAGCGCGCTTTTCATGGTGGCAATATGGCGGCGCTTCCAATTTTTCAAGCGGACCGCCCAGGCACATGGTCACCTGTCTGGACAGGTCTAGTCCTTATCCTGTTCGTGACGCCAGATGTGGAGCCCCGCAAACGCTGTGTCGGTGCATTACCTTCAGGGACTCCACGTAGATGGATCTGTCTGGCCACAGGTAGGAAACCTTCTTTGTAGCTTGTCGTGACGCCACTCTCAGTATTGCGGTCAGTGGGGACCGCCACTGCAGGTTGAGAGACGCCTGAGGCTGATGGTGAGTGCAGTTAGTTGGAGTAGCCTCCTGAGAGTGAGGCAAGCCCCAGGGCCCTGTGTAGATGCGTAGAACTACAAGGCGCAGAATGACTCAACACAGGCAGGATGTCTTTCAGGGTTTTTACTCACAGTTGATGGCAGGGTGAGTGACCCGGGCGTAGCTGGGATGAACCAAGTGGGAACCAAGTGTCCTTCAGGCTGACTTGTGAGGGTGACTACTAACTCGCCTTCCTTAGCCCTTGGTGGTTTGGGGTAACCCCGACTTTGAGTCCCTATGGGGGTCACCCAGGGAAGATGCTGCAGCCTCTCTCCCCTTCGTTTGCCGTTTGCTTGTCGCCTGGACCAGGCCACTCCAGCTGCTTGCCTCCTGTGACCTATGGGCCCTAACTGTGGCTACGTGGCTGCGGCTTTTGTGGTGTTGTGGCGTGGGCTTTGAGAGCCCCACACCGGCAGGTTTAGCAAAAGAAAGCTGGATCTATCTCCGCTTCGGGATCTGCCGCCCGTTTGGGCCTGGTACTCTCTAGCAGTCTCCTTACTTCCCACTCCGTTGCCCTCTCTCTAGCTGAAGATGGATTTCGGGTAGCACTCCTAGTTGACCGTTCTCCCCCGTCGGTAGCCACTGCGCGGACGCTGTCAGACTACAGCAGCCCACGGGATCTGCTCCTCACTCGAGCTCCCTGGACTCTGCACTCCCTGGCTCACTGCCCCTCCTCTCCTGTTCTTGCCTACGCCACCTAGCAACCAGACTCTCTTACCACACCCCTTGAGAGGAGATGGAGGCTTTTGGCCCCCTCCACTATTCCAGTGGAGGTGAAGGCTTTTCCCCCTCCTGGGATCCCCAGGGGTCCTCTCAAAGGTACATGTGTGAGACCTGATCACTATGCGCCTGTGTACCACACCCCGGTCAGCCTTCTGGATTACCTGTGTTGTACTGTCCCCAGCATGGGTGCAGTACTCAGTGGTGCCTGACCAGGTCAGGGGCGCCACATAAACACCAAAAATCAGCCTTGGTACAATATGAATATAGTGGGAATTAAGCCTAATAAGGTGGTCTCCTAGTACAATGAAAACATGTCACCACCCACTTATTCATAAATATAATGGATATTCTGATCTATGTAAACATACAAACCAACTCACAAAAGGATCAGATAACAAAGATGGTATAAGAAAAATCTTTATTTAAGAGTAAAAAGTATACAGAAAAAGAAGGGGTGTAGTAACAGGGAGGATACACTGGATGGCATACCAGAGCAGCTGGGAGCAATGAAGTGTGCAACGTTGTAAGGAAGCCACAGAAAAACCTTATAAAGGGTAGAGGGGATGCCAGCATATATAACAGAGTCATATGCAGGCAGAATCCCAAAACAAAATAATACAGAAAGGCATTATGTTGTGGCAACCAGGTACTAGAAGTAAACACGCATACTCACAGCTGGAATGGCGCCAAGTCCCATCTGACGCGCGTTTCAGCGATAGCCTTCGTCAGGGAAGGGCAAATTTTGTGAAAAGACTCTTAAAGGGGTATACTTAAGTCTGGAAGTTATGCCCTAATCATAAGACCACTGAAACCTTCATGGATCCAGACAACCGGAGTGCCAAAGACCAGTAGAATGCAGCATTAGGCTATATCTGGCATTTCTATTAAATATGAATAGAGCAGGGGTGTGGCCTGGCCAAGGAGGAGTGAGGATGCTAACTGTTCTTGCTCCTGTGCATTGATCAGCCCTAGGTCCAACTAATCAACAGATAAATACAGTAGCTCTAACCTTTTGCCAATGCCAGCTAGGAGGAAGTGGAACAGAAGCAGGCCAAAGGTGGACCCCTGGTGACCTTCCCCGCAAGCATCACAAGATTCCTGAGATGCTCGGCCGGCCTATCAGGGCTTACCGGCCGCTACCCTCTCTGAAGCATCCTTTTCATCCCATGGCCTTGAGGAAGCCCGCCACGCAGACTACCCAACTGTGGACTTGCGGGCTGAAGAAGACTCCCGGGTACAGAGTGGAGGTGGTCAGCGGACAGCAGACACAGAGGTCAGCCTAGTGCCATCATGGGCTACCACCCCTTGCGAGATGGTGGCGGCTGCTCAGGCAGTATGCGCACCCCTCTGGTCACCGTGGCATGACTGTGATGGCCTGCTGATGGACTGGGACTCAGGCACGCAGGCCCAGGGTAAGAAACAGCAGAGTGGAGTGGTGAGAGCGCCACCACAGAGGCAGTCCTGTCTCTCATCATCAGCAATAGTGACGGCTGCTCCTTTTGAATGTAGGCTCCCGAGGTCAGCTCAGAGCATCAGTGTGGCTGGCATTCCTTCTGCAGCTGAAGTGATACAAGTGCTCACTGGCCCCCTAGAGACTTTGGCACAGCCTGAGCTGCTGAAAAAATAAGTGCCTCACCTGACCAAACTGCCTGCAGTCTCACATCGACCCCATACCAAGCAGGCAGAGATGGGATACATCATGGCTTCCCCCATACTGACATCCACTCAGAGCGACTTACTCTCAGATGAGGCTTCCTCTTCCCCTAAGAAGGGACTGTTCCTGACCATTTTTAGGTCGCCTCCGCCCAGTCTGACTGATGGGGATAAACAGGGGGACATGCAGAAGGACTGTGTCTAGGATGATCTTAAGGCCCAAATTTGGGCTATACTAGCCAGGGACGACATAGAAAATTACATCTCCAGATTGGAGGCTTCGTACAAAGTGGAGTCGGCTTCTATAAGAGAAGAGATACAGTAGCTAACCGAATGGATGACAACTTCCAAATCTCATACAGCCTCTATCTCACAACAACTGGTTGCCCAGGAACAAGCTTTATCTGCACATGCTCTCCAGCTTGAATTTTTAACTCATTTGCTAGATAAACTGGAGAATAGGGGAAGATGCAATAACCTCAGATATGAGGTCTCCCTGAGTCGCTTGCCCCCCAGGATCTGGATGAGTCTCTGTGCCACCTCTTTAATTCTATCCTGGGCCTCCCTCATGACGCCCGACTGGAACTGGACAGAGCGCACAGGTCCCTGGGTCCCGGACAGGTAGAGGGTTCCAACTCACAAGATGTAATTTGTAGAGACCATAAATATAAGAAGAAGGAGTAGATTCTGACCAAAGCACATCAGACGGATCCCATCTTGTTTAAAGGCACCTCTATTTAACTGATGCCAGACCTGTCACGTCATGCACTACAAAAACACAGGGTCCTGAGACCTCGTCTGGATACCCTAAGAGAGAAGTACATTCTTTACTCTTGGGGATTTCCCTTTAAACTACAGGTCCATCATGCTGGACTTCTCTATGTTCTCCACAACCTGAAGGAGCTCCCAACTTTCTGCTCAGCCCCTGGAATCAAAGTATAGTAGTGCGCATGTGTGGCGACCCTGTGGGTCCAGTCGCCACAGAGGTGCTGCACCTTGGCCAGATGTGTGATACCCCATTTCCTGGTACGGAGGAGGTCAAAAGCCATTTACACACACACTCTTAGTATAGCTACACCACTTCAGGCCATGGTTAGGGCAAGATTGCTCCTAATGGAGAGCATAGTCCCAGGGCCAGCCTGGAGGCGATGTTAGTTAGTTTGTGGACACTTAGAACAGAGTGCAGAATGATGTAGGAAGCGGAGGAGAGAGGTCCTGAGGACTGGAGCTGGAGGAGCTCGTCCTAGTACAAGGAGGAAGAAAGGAAGAAGGGGTTCTAAAGCCACAGAAAGTGAGAGATCCACCCATGGGCTCGCATCCACAGCTGACTCATCGGTGTGGAGGTGTAGCGCCCCACGGGACCTGAAGGGCTACTCGTCACTAGGCCAGTGGTATTTGAGGTTATTGTGAATGGCCTGACCCAGCTCCATGGCCCCGTCGGCTACATAAAAGAGGGTGCAAGGTGACGGGTAATAGGGGATGGGGGTTTGCTTTGCAGCGCCACTCGTGGTATGCGGCCAGGGATTAGCCATCGCTGCGAGATATTGCTCTTCTCTGGGGCTGATGGCAACACAGCTCAGATAGTCCAGCTTCTCGCAGGTGGAGCAAGCTCCAGGGAGGACGATGGTGCCGGGGGAAAGGCCGTT
Organism: Anomaloglossus baeobatrachus; assembly: GCF_048569485.1. Classification (NCBI taxonomy): domain Eukaryota; kingdom Metazoa; phylum Chordata; class Amphibia; order Anura; family Aromobatidae; genus Anomaloglossus; species Anomaloglossus baeobatrachus. The sequence goes on from NC_134353.1 coordinate 698,885,990, forward strand.
GGCATCAAAGCGTGGGGTGGTGGCACCGGAAATAAGAGGCTGAGGCAGCGGTTGCAGTTCCAGGTCTTTTACTCACAGTTCGTGTGCTGCGCCCTCAGAGTACCGGTCATCGCTGTGATACGCCCCAGCCGATTCCGGATGAATCAGAGATCACCACCAGTGTTGTGAAGTGTGTGAGACCTTCCTTCATTGCGCTCTGTAGTGTGGATCCTCTTGGTGTGAAGCTACTTGGGGACCCCAGTGTCCTTGGCTTTAGTTCTTGTCCCGTACACAGGCAGCGCGAAAATTGTTATGGACCCGACCGTGACCGTGGCTCCTGTCTCTATATGCTGCTGGTGCCCTGGGACTTTTGGTGGTGGGCAATGCGACATGAAATCCCCCTTCCCTGCAGATTCTGGTAATCCAACGTGTAGTATGTTCTACCCCAGAGCTCTGCACCCCAATGGCGCCGGTCCCGAAGGGGCTGTTGGGGCTCACCCTCCGACTACCATATTGCTCCTCTGTCTCACAGCTCCAACCGGTCACCTCCTGCTTCTCTCTTGGTCTGCTCGGTACCCGATCGGCCCCTCTGAGGAGAGCCTTTCAACATCCCCTCAGAGGCCTTGCTCTTCTCTGTCTCAAACTGTTCTCTCTCCTGTGTCCCAAACTGTTCTGAAGTGAAACTGTGTGTGTTCGATCACTTCCCCAGGCAGCCCCCACCTTCCTGATGACTTATCAGTGTTTTGTAAAAACCCGTTGCTATGGTGCCCACATGCAGTCTAGTCTGGCGGGAAACAACCTAAGTGTATTGTGTAACTACTGACTCATTGTGTTGTGTAAGCTAGAAAACACCAGTGGTTAACCTCTTCTTACCCGGAATAAGTACTGCACCTTAAAGGAAATGCAGTACCCTGTGGCGACTGAAGCCTCAGAGGTGCCACAGAGGGACTTGGCTGCAAAGGGGACCAGGCTCAGCTAGCAAAACCGGAGGTTGAGGTAACTTCATGTGCTGAAGCCACAACCACATGCAAATTCACTGAACAGGTGACCACAGAGGGCCAGGGGATTAGGTAGAAGAGTCTACCAAACAAGGTCCACGGACACTGGCTCAGGACACTGTGTGTGAGACGCAGGGCAGGAGGGTGAAGCCAGCATAGGAAGACAACCAGGAAAGGGACACAGAAAGGTACACCGGTCTTGTGCCTCCGAATTACCTGTGGATTGGCTGGATCCCGTCACCGCAGGACACAGCACTCCAAGGGCAGCATTTGACCTTCCAGACGTGATAATCTGGAACTGACAACTGTGAGTAAAGAACTTGTGACTGCATCCTGCTGTGTCTTGTACTCTATGCCTGCGCCGCCAGCCCTGCGCTATCCAAACATCTCACTGGCTAACAACTGCCTACGGTTGCCCTGGGGTCCCAGCTCCACCTGTGGGGATCTATACCATCTTAGCTGCGTCACCATCTGCCCCAGCGGTCCCATCCAGCAGCGTCGACCATACCTGGCCGAAGACCACAGGTAGCGTCACAATTCATCATTCCCCAATTTATTTAAACGACACCTCCAGGGTCAATGAGTCGGGCCCTGCTGCCGTGACCGCCCAACAGAACTGGCCCGGTTCCAAGTGTCCCCCAAACAGGCCCTGGAGGGGCGTGTCACATGCTCAGGTGGTCTTTGACCTTTCCTTACGCCTGCGCATTACAGAAGTTTGATTTGCCCTCAGTAGGGCGGATTAAAGTGCACCTACACATGATCGCAGATTGCTACTTCCAATAGGTGGCACTAGAGTTAAGTCCTCTTCCACTCTGAAGAGGCAATTTGCATATATGATCAAACTCGTAAAATAAGTTGATTTTATGGTCTTGTATGCATGGTAGTGAGATAGGAAAGGACATGCTGATGGAGGAGATAAAGACATTTATCCCATTAGTTTTTAATGACCAGTCTGATTAAAGGCAATAGCTTCAATGAATGGTCAATGAACAAGGTAAAAGATGGAATTGGACATTAAACAATATTTTTCTCTTTGTAAGAAGTAATGAGAAGGAAACAATAACTTTAGTTTATCTAAATAAGCTATGCCTGGTAAACCTGGCAGAACAAACCAGAACATCCACCAGGATATGAGGACAGATGCAAAAGTGCAAGTCAAAATCCCGAGAGGACCAATGCTCATCACAGAGGATGTCTGGTAACACTACCTACTGTGTATTCTGCAGGTCTTATAGGGTAAAAATCATCATTCTCATACTTTCTGAATTTGATTAAGCCATTATGATATAGTATGTATGTCTTTTTTAATTTTGACAAAGTATTATCCACTTGTTATTACTTACATTTATGTCTGCAGGGCAAACAGAGCCTATATTTTTGAAAGCTAAAGTTTTGTTACCATGTACTGTATCAGTGTAGATGAAGTTCTGTGAATTTAATTAACATGTCATATTATTTTTGCCACATTCCAATTTATATATACTACAGAGTTACAGTGGCATGGAAAAGTTTGGGCACCCCAGGTCAAAATTACTGTTATTGTGAACAGATAAGCAAGTTGAAGATGAAATGATCTCTAAAAGGCATAAAGTTAAAGATAACACATTTAATTTTCATTTTATGCACAAACATGTTTTTATTTTCATCTTTTACATTTTTGAATTAACAAAAAAGGAAAATGGTCCAATTCAAAAGTTTGGGCACCCTGTATGGTTAGTACCTACCTAGTAGCACCCTCTTTGGCAAGTATCACAGCTTGAAAACACTTTTTGTAGCCAGCTAAGAGTCTTTCATTTTTGTATAAAATATTTCCCTCCATTCTTTCTTGGAAAAGTCTTCCAGTTGTGTGAGATTCCTGGTTATCTTGCATGTACTGCTCTTTTGAGATCTAGTCACAGATTTTCAATGATGCTCAGGTCAGGGGAACTGTGAGGGCCATTGTACAACCTTCAGCTTTCACCTTTTGAGGTAGTCAATTGTAGATTTTAACGTGTGGTAATGATCATTATCCATTTGTAGAATCCAATCTCTTTTCAACTTTAAACAAAAATTGAAAGACTGTTGGCTGGCTACAGAAGCATTTACAAGCTGTAATTCTTGCTACTAGGTACTAACCATGTAGCAGAGGTTCCCAACTCCAGTCCTCAAGGCACACCAACAGTGCATGTTTTCAGGATTTACTTAGTATTGCACAGGTGATAATTTAATCACCTGCAAAGGTGCTGAATCCAACACCCATGCAATGCTAAAGAAATCCTGAAAACATGCACTGTTGGTGTGCCTTGAGGACTGGAGTTGGGAACCTCTGATGTAGGGTACCCAAACTTTTACATCAGCCTTTGCCTGTCTACTCCTGAGTCTGCCATCTGTCCTGGGGGTCAGCTCCCACAGTTCCGGTCACTGCCCTGGGAGTGGTACTGGTGTTCACATCGCAGTAGATGCTTAGTTAAGTGTGGGAGCTTGCTCTCAGGGTTCACGCTTGGGATTTTCTGGACCGTTTTGGGTGGAAAGTCCTATCTCCTTCGTTGCGCTAGTACCCCGATTATGGAGCGGGTGGGAACGTCTCTTGAAGACTCCGTTCTCCTCGGGTAAATTATTGGGTTGCCTGAAACTACTCCCTGACCTAGGGTTCACGTACCCCGTCGTGCCTTGGTCCCAGCCCGGTGATGGTGCAAGGCCGCCGGCTGTCCTCCTTGACAGATCCATGCCTCTTGCCACGATCCCCTGCGACCGGGGGTCCAGCTCTTCTAGGCCCAGACCACCGTCTGCTACCTAGATTACTTCCCAGGAGCCCTGCTTCCGACCTCCTCTCACTTTCACTACTCAGTCTCTCTCTCTACTTCTGACACTCCTGACCTCCCCTTTCCAACCCCCTCCCAGGTGGGCGACTCTATTCCACTCAAGCCGTCCACTGGTGTGTTTGGTGGGTGTGGTGCAGAGTGTACCTAGGATTTGATTAGCTGATGTAGGCAACACCATATAGTTAGGGACCTAAACCAAGAAGGAGGTGTATACCGCATGGGAGGTCAGACTGTGCAATACCCTGTGACGACCTGATAGTCCAGGGGCGTCACATATTCATACAAAGACTAGAGCTTTCATTGATTAAAATACAAGTTATACTGAATCTTTTCCAACAAACGGGTGTGCCGCGCTCGGATCCGGACCCGCTGTGTGGCTCAAGGGATCCTCCGGACCCGGGGGTCACGCGGACATGCCGAATGAAAAGGGGTATGTAGTTGTACGGCCTTGGCCGTATTCGGTTCGTGACGCCACCCACGGTGTGTGTGGTGAAGTGGGACACCCGGGGGAGATGTAGTGGCAGCCGGATGTTAACCCCTCCGTGGGTAGGGATAGTTTCCCCGGGGCCCAGTGTCTCTGTGCAGGGTATGGTGATGGCAGGGGCTTGCACGCCCGGACGTACCAGGGGATGTTTGGTTACTCACAATCAAATGAATCACACGAGTCTTTTGGTAAACCAAGGTGCTGGTGGCCGGCCGCCGCGGCCGGTTGTACTCTGGCCCCCCACCCGGGATGGTAGTCGCCGTCTTTTCCTCTGCACTAGTTGTGGTTGTGTGTTTAGACTTCCTGGTATGGAACACGGGAGTCCGCTCCCGGCTTTCTGTGTGCCTGAGTAGCCTTGCCCGCTGACGCTGACCCGTGGGATCTATAGGCCCTGGCGGTTGCCCTATCCCTCTCTGTGGATGGTTGTCTGCTTTTGGGACTTTGGTTGGGACAGGACCTATAATCCTGCCCTCAATCAGTTGATTAGCTAGGCCGTTGGTTCCAGTCCTGGCTTCAGGGTCCGAGTACCCCCTCTGTTCACGTTTTCCGGTCAGGTCTCTGGTGTCGATACTGGCGGGCTCCAAACCTGTCCCGGTGTCGTGGGCGGAGGAGGGGAAGCTGCGCTCACCCACTGCTCGGGTCCGGCACTGCTACTGCTTTGCTTGCTGCTCGGTGGCTCGAGCGGTGGGCCGGATCCGGGGACTCGAGCGGCGCTCCTCGCCCGTGAGTGAAAAGGGGAATGGTTTTGGGGATCGATTGTCTGTGACGCCACCCATGGTTGTGGTGAGGTTGTGGCACCACCGCTGCTCTGGACGGGGATCCCGGGAGCGGTGACAGGGAGCAATTTGGATGTTGTTTCTTCCCTCCGTGGGCAGGGGGGTTGGTCGTCCCGGGGCCCGGGTGAGGGTTAGGGATGGCAGGCGGGTTACGGGGCTTGGTGATGTGCAGGGTCGCGGGGGCAGCGCTGTGTCACACTGCACGGTGGTACTCACTCAGCCAGTAATTTACACGGAGTCTCTGGTCAAACAAACGGCTGGATGGACGGGTCCCACAGGCGGCTGCGGTGTTTTTCCCCTGACCCAGTTTGGTAGTGTAAGTCCTTTCCTGCCCCTTCGTGTACGCTCCTCCTGCGCTCCGGTTTCCAGCTGGCTCCCCGGTTCGGTACCGGACGGGCCACTACCCTGTCCCGGCTACCTACGGTTCTACCAAGACTGTCTTCCCGGCTCCGGCAGACGGCCACTACCGTCTGCCTCACTGGCTACATGAGGGACCTAGCCTCCAACCTAGGCCCCAGTCTGCGTCTGCCTCTCTGCAGACCTCCTCTCTCTTCCTCTGCCTGGACTTGTCTGAACTTGTTTCCTGCCTCAGGCCAGCTAAACTCCTCAGTGGGCGTGCCCATATGCCTGACTCCACCCACCTGGTGTGTCAGTCTGAACCCGAGGAAGAAATTAGGTCTCACTGGGGATGACTGCTGTGAACTGCTGGGGGTGGGGGTGTGTGTGTGTTGTTACCTGTGGCCCCTGGCTTGTCCAGGGCGCCACATTCCCCCTTAGTAAAATGCAGACCGTCCGCGGGCTGCCCGTTCATCACCGGTTTTATTTTTCACGAACTGAAAAAGAATAAACTTTTTTTTTTTTAAACATTTTCACACATGCATTTTTTTTTTTTTTTTTTACAACTTCCCTTACGGGAGGCATATCACCTCAACCGTTGCAACAACAATACACTTTTAATAATAATAACGGAACGGGTCCTTCAGTCACCCACCCAAACAACCTGGCCCTGATGCTGCCCCTAGAAAGTGGGCAGCACCCCTTGACCCCAGTCCAGGAACGGGCCCAGATTCGTTAACGGGATAGGTACTTCGCTGCCGTTGCAGCCGGGCGGATTGCCGGAGCCGTCGTCATCTCCGTCGCGGCCGGGCGGACTGCCGGGGCCGTCGCCATCAGCGGTGCGGCCGGGATGGAAGCCGGGACCGGTGGCAGGGCGGTGACGAAGGTAAGGCCTGGGGACCCCAGGTCTGGGCCCTCCCTCACAGACGCTGCGAGCTCCGCTACCGGTGACAGGAGTAATGGGTCGGTCGGGGCGTTGGCCGCGGGCACTGAGGTTTCAGCGGTGCCGGACGGACGGGACATCTCGTGCAGCGGTGCTCCAGGAACCAAATACTTGCAGAGTCCTGGCGTCCCTGCTTCCACAGCCGCGGTTCACATGCGGCCAGACGCAGTCCGTCCCCCTTAGTCTTTTTCCGGCTCCTCCTCTACAGGGGCGGGGTTTCGGCTTTCGCACCTCCACTACTCGGGAAGACGCTCGAGCGGGGACTTTTCGCGCCCAAAATGGTGGCTTCTCAAAATTTTCGGCCGGACACCTCCGGCGGTCACAAGGCGCACCTCTACCAGACGGCAGAGCGGTAAGATCCTGTTCGTGATGCCAAGTTGTCGCGGGCGGGGGAGGGGACGCTGCGCTCACCCACTGCTCGGGTCCGGCACTGCTACTGCTTCGCTTGCTGCTCGGTGGCTCGAGTGGTGGGCCGGATCCGGGGACTCGAGTGGCGCTCCTCGCCCGTGAGTGAAATGGGGAATGGTTTTGGGGATTGATTGTCCGTGATGCCACCCACGGTTGTGGTGAGGTTGTAGCACCACCGCTGCTCTGGATGGGGATCCCGGGAGCGGTGACAGGGAGCAGCTTGGATGTTGTTTCTCCCCTCCGTGGGTAGGGGGGCTGGTCGTCCCGGGGCCCGGGTGAGGGTTAGGGATGGCAGGCGGGTTACGGGGCCTGGTGAGGTGCAGGGTCGCGGGGGCAGCGCTGTGCCGCACGGCACGGTGGTACTCACTCAGTCAGTAATTTACACGGAGTCTCTGGTCAAACAAATGGCTGGATGGAAGGTCCTTAAAAATGATTACAGGGAACTAGGAGAGAAGCTGAAGTCCAGGACCTCCAAGGTGGTGTTTTCAGAAATACTACCGGTGCCACGAGCGTCACTAGAAAGACAGCGGGAGCTTAGGGAGATAAATATGTGGCTTAGAAATTGGTGCAGGAAGGAAGGGTTCGGGTTCATGGAGAACTGGGCCGACTTCTCAGTCGGCTACAGGCTCTACGGTAGGGACGGGCTGCACCTCAATGGGGAAGGTGCAGCTGTGCTGGGGGAGAAAATGGTCAGACGGATGGAGGAGCTTTTAAACTAGGATCGGGGGGGAGGGAGGGTAGTGGAGCAAATAAGGGGATAGATAGAGCAGATAAAGACAGGGAGACGGTAGGGGTCAATGAAGGATTAGGGAGGGATGGGACATACAAGGAACGTAGGGAGGCTAGGAGTAATAAAGGTGTTCATAGGATTAAATGTCTACTGGCAAATGCAAGAAGTCTTGCAAACAAAATGAATGAATTGGAGACTCTTATGTCAACCATGGATTATGATGTGGTGGGCATTACGGAAACCTGGCTGGATGAAAGCCATGACTGGGTGACAAACATACAGGGTTATAGTACATTTAGGAAGGACAGGAAAGGCCAAAAAGGTGGTGGGGTGTGTATATTTATCAAATCTAACCTAAAACCTGTGTTGTATGATGACATTGAGGGGAACAGCAACAATGTAGAGTCAGTATGGGTAAATGTACATGGGGAGGGGAATAATGGAAAAATGCTAATTGGAGTTTGCTATAAGCCTCCTAACATACCTGAACAAATAGAGGGTGAAATGCTGGAACAAATTGAAAAGGCAGCTAATAATAATAATCGGGTTCTTATTATGGGGGATTTCAACTATCCAGACATACAGTGGGACATAGAATCTTCTGGTTCTGCTAAAAGCTGTAAGTTCTTATCTACCATTCAAGACCATTTCCTCTCTCAGATGGTAGGTGAACCGACCAGGGGAGATAATTTGCTAGATCTGGTCCTGTCAAATAGACTGGATACAATTTCAGATCTACAGGTCCGGGAGCACTTGGGCACCAGCGATCATAATATGGTAAGCTTCGACATAATATTCAATAGAACATTTCAAAGGGGGAATGCTAAAACCTGGAATTTTAGGAAAGCTGATTTCAACAAATTAAGGGAAGAGCTTAAATGTGTAGATTGGGACAGAGTCATGGTAACTGGGGATACCGAACATAAATGGAGTAAGTTTAAGGATATACTACTAGAGTCCTGTAAAAAACATATACCCTCTGGTAATAAAATGTCCAGGAATAAAAAGAAACCACTATTGATAAATAAGACTGTACAAAGTATAATAAAACAAAAACAAAGGGCGTTTAAAATCTTAAAGGCTGAGAATACAGAAATAGCATTGCAGGAGTATGAAGATATCAATAGGCAATGCAAAAAAGAAATCAAACAAGCAAAACTAGCTACTGAAACAAAAATCGCCAATGACATTAAAATAAATCCCAAAATCTTTTATAAATACATTAATGCCAAAAGGAAAACAAAGGATAGTATCGGACCCTTAAAATATAATAACAAGTTAGTTATAGAGGACAAACAAAAGACTGAGATATTAAATAGGCATTTCTCATCTGTATTCACCAAGGAACTGACTGTACCAGGGATCATTCAACAAGTGAAAAATCAAAGTCCACCACCCGATATAATTAATTTAACACAAGATGAAGTACGCCTACGTCTGAGTAAATTAAACATTGACAAATCCCCAGGGCCAGATGGCATTCATCCACGAATATTGAGGGAATTGAGCTCCGTAATCGACAGACCGCTGTATCTCATCTTTTTAGACTCACTTGTAACAGGGTTGGTGCCTCAGGATTGGAGGATTGCTGATGTGGTACCGATATTTAAGAAAGGTAAGAGGGTAGATCCAGGCAACTACCGTCCAGTAAGCCTGACATCAGTAGTATGCAAAGTTTTTGAGGGCATTTTAAGGGATGACATGCAAAAATATATTGCAGAAAATAATATGATAACTGACAAACAGCATGGATTCATGAAAGATAAGTCATGTCTAACCAACCTGTTGGGGTTCTATGAGGGGGTAAGTGCAAACCTGGATATTGGTAATGCAGCTGATGTGATTTATTTGGACTTTGCAAAGGCATTTGATACTGTACCACATAATAGCCTTATACTAAAGCTCCAGAAGCAAGGACTAGGGGACACAATATGCAACTGGGTAAGGAATTGGCTAAAAGATAGGAAACAAAGAGTAGTCATAAATGGTACATTCTCTAAATGGGCTATAGTCAGCAGTGGGGTGCCGCAGGGATCTGTGCTAGGACCAATTCTTTTTACTCTCTTTATTAATGACCTTGTGGATGGGATTGATAGTACAGTGTCAGTCTTTGCCGATGACACCAAACTATGTAGGATATTAAAAACTGACCTGGATAGTACAATATTACAAAAAGATCTGGATAAGATGTCAGAATGGGCAGATACTTGGCAAATGAGATTTAATGTTGATAAATGTAAAGTAATGCACCTAGGACGGAGTAATCCTATAGCTGCGTATACATTAAATGGAAGTAAACTCGGGACTACAGAACAGGAGAAGGACTTGGGTATTCTCATTACAAATAAGCTGAGCAGCAGCACTCAATGTCAAGCAGCAGCTGCTAAAGCAAACAAGATTTTAGGGTGTATAAAAAGAGAGATTAGATCCCGTGATCCCAACGTATTGTTACCCCTCTATAAATCACTTGTAAGGCCACATCTGGAATACGGGATCCAGTTTTGGGCTCCACATTTTAAAAAGGACATTCAGAAGTTAGAGTCAGTTCAAAGGCGGGCAACTAGACTATTACAAGGAATGGAAGGCCTCCCATATGATGGCAGATTGAAAAAGTTAGATATGTTTAGCTTAGAAAAAAGACGTCTCAGAGGAGATCTCATTTATATGTATAAATACATGTGTGGTCAATATAAAGGACTGGCACATGACTTATTTCTTCCGAAAACAATACTAAGGACCAGGGGGCACTCACTGCGAGTGGAAGAAAAGCGATTCCGACACCTAAATAGGAAAGGGTTCTTTACAGTTAGAGCGGTCAGACTGTGGAATGCCCTACCACAAGAGGTAGTAATGGCAGATACTATAACAGCTTTTAAAAAAGGGCTGGATGATTTCCTCAGTACACAAAACATTGTTGGTTATAAATGACTTAGTGACTAAATGTAGAACTGGTGGAGGAAGGTTGAACTAGATGGACCTAGGTCTTTTTTCAACCTAAGTAACTATGTAACTATGTAACTATGAAAAAATATTGCCAAGCTACGCGTTTTAGATGAGATGTCCTTTGTCAGAGCTTAGTGAATTCATTTTCTGGAGCTCTCTTTATCCAATTACAACTGATTAGCACAGGTGTAAATACCGTATTCCTTCAAAGGAGGTTTTCCTGCTAATTGTGTCCATACGGTCTCCAGAGAAAAAACAGTCATTGCACATTTACAAGTACAAAAATTGAAAATACAAAATTGAAATACATAATCAAATACACAATATGTGCAAAAGGCAGAGACAAAAGAAGACCCACAATAAATATATATCATCATAATTATTGTGGGTCTTCTTCTGTCTCTGGCTTTTGCACATATTGTGTATTTGATTATGTATTTGTGACACCCCAGGGCTGTGAGGTACTCGGTCCCGGGCGAGTGGTGCGCAGTGTGGGGGACAGTCGTGGTTGCGGCCGATGCCCGATTCCGTGACCCTGGGGGTCAGTCCGAATAAAAGGGGGTAAAGATAAAAGAAAAGGGAGAAATAAAAATAGAGTTTTTCAACTACGCCACTTGCGGTTATTGAAGCAAGCCGCCGCTGCAGGGTCCTGCTGCGGCTGTTGGAGTAATGCAGCTTAGGTGTTCTGGGCCCTCCGCAAGCAGGGCTAGGCCCCAGCAGAGGATGAGGGGGATTGTAGTGGGGAACTGTCTGTCTAAAAGGTGCTTTACACGCTGTGACATCGCTAACGATATATCGTCGGGGCCACGGTGTTTGTGACGCACATCCAGCGTCGTTAGCGACATCGCAGCGTGTGACACCAAAAACGTCAAAAATCGTTGATCTCATAATATCGTTGGTTGTGCATGCCGCTGGTTGTTCGTCGTTCCTGAGGCATCACACATCGCTGTGTGATACCGTAGGAACAACGAACATCTCCTTACCTGTGTCCACCGGAAAAGAAGGAAGGAAGGAGGTGGGCGGGATCTTCCGCCCGCTTATCTCCGCCCCTCCGCTTCTATTGGACGGCTGCCGTGTGATGTCGCTGTGACGCAGCATGAACTGCCCCCTTAGAAAGGAAGCGGATTTCCGGCCAGAGCGACGTCGCAGGGAAGGTAAGTATGTGTGATGGGTGTTAGCAATGTTGTGCTCCACGGGCAGCGATTTGCCCGTAACGCACAACCAACGGGGGCGGGTACGCTCGCTAGCGATATTGGTACCGATATCACAGCGTGTAAAGTACCCTTAAGTGTACGGAGGCGATAAGGAAACAGTCCACACCAGTATTGCAGTTTTAACTTGCCTTGTCTTTACTTGGTTTCAGTGCTTGGACCCGCTGGTGCTTGCTACAGGTGTTCCCACTCCCCTTGTTCTCCGTGCCAGTTGTGATCTGGGTTGGCTGTCCTCCGTGGTCTCTCATTTGTATTGGGTTCCCGTGGCCTAGAGATTCTTGGGAACACCTCTGTTTCTGTCTTGGTCCTATTGCAGGCAGCCTGGACTATTTAGGGGGTTCAATCCCCGGTCCCCTCTTTGCTGCTGATGCTTCAGACTCTTTGGTTGACGATGGACCCTGGAGATCTTCTCGCCTGGCAGATTTGACAGTTTATCATAAAGTGTCCTAGGGTTTGCACCTCGCCTTGTGCTGAGTCCTATGAGCCTAGGTTCCAGACTTCCACAGGCGCCCCAGGATTGGCACATCTAATGGATGCGCCACTTCTGGGGCGGCTGTGGCCTGCTAATTTTAGGCTGGGGAGTGTCCAATAACAGTGGACCTCCCTAGTCTGAGAATACCAGACCACAGCTGTCCGCTTTACCTTGGCTGGTGATCCAATTTGGGGGAGACCCCACGGTTTTTGTTTTAAATTATTTATTTAATGTAAAATAACAGCGTGGGGTGCTCTCTTTTTTGGATTACCAGCCAAGGTAAAGCTGCCAGCTGTGATCTGCAGGCTGCAGCCATCTGCTTTACCCTAGCTGGCTACAAAAGATAGGGGGGACCCCACGTCATTTTTTTTTAAATTAATTATTTATTTTTTGGCTAAATACAAGGCTAAGCACCCTTTAGTGCCACATAAAAGTCACTAAAGGGTGCCAGCTTAGAATATGCAGGGGGGTAGGACATTATATATGTCTTTCTCATCTATTATCTATCTAGCTATTCATCTATCCATCTTTTCCTCTATCTATCTATCGATTATCTATCTATTACACAGCACAACAATGTTTTTGCTACTGAGGGTAAAACATGTGTTCTTTACTAATTTGAACATGCTGATTCCAAATATGAACTCAGAATTTGCACAGCACGTCCAGATTTTGAGTTATACTCAAAATAAATATATGCATATATATATATATAAATGCATTTATATTAGTAGTTCAAAACTTCCTTGGAAACGAAAGAGCAGAAAACTATGCTGAACTAATAGCCAATATGCTTCAAGCATACGAAATGCATGGTGCCCGAATGTCATTGAAAATGCATTTCCTACATTCACATCTTGACTTCTTTCCTCCAAATATGGGTAATGTCAGTGACGAACATGGTGAGAGATTCCACCAGGACATTTCTACTATGGAAAAAAGATACCCAGGTCGCTTTAACCCCAACATGATGGGCGATTACTGCTGGTTTTTGCAACGGGCCACTAGGACCACTCACAAGCGCAAAAGCAAGTGCCTGAAGCACTTTTAAAAGTACTCTGCTGAGTTCAAGGTGATTTCTTAAGCTACAATACGTGATTTTTAAGTTTTTTGGTTTATTTACCTATACTTCTTTTTCAATAAAAATGATAATACATGTTGTGAAACTGTGGGACATAACGATTCTGTATCTTTATTAATTGCTTATTTTAATTTTCACAAAAATTGGAATAACTTAATATCCTGACGTGCTACAAAAAAACTAACTTCAGATTTGGATTCAGCGCATTCGATTTAGTAGAGCGCACATGGTTTTTGCCAAGTAGCAGACAAAAAGTGTTTATTTGTTGTGCAGTGTTATCTATATTATTTATTGCAGTTACAGCATAAAAAAATGCGTTTTTCCTGCGGTTTTGGTGCGGTAATCTTCAACTCCCAGAAGTTTCTCAAGAAATTTTCTTGAGAAAAATCACTTTTCTAGTGCGCACATAGCTTTAAAGGAATACGGTATTTACACCTCTGCTAATCAGTTGTAATCGGATAAAGAGAGCTCCAGGAAACAAATTCACTAAGCTCTGACAAAGGACATCTCGTCTGAAACACGTAGATTTGTAATATTTTTTCAGTCTGCCTTGTACCTCTGAATCATGTATTCAATTTTTTTATTTTAACCACATTTTGGAATAAAGAGCCTTTTATATCTACTGGAAGCTGGAAATCCTTTGTCTTCAGTGTGCACCCGTAGGGTGTTGTCCGTGCTCCTCTCCAGAGGAGTAGTTCCAACACAGGTGAGCTGGCAAAAATCTTTCTCTTCTAGTTCATCTCTGCCTGTTTTCTTCTGCCTTCTCTTCAACTAAAGGGGGCTTTACACGCAGCGACATCGCTAATGCGGAGTCGTTGGGGTCACGGAATTTGTGACGCACATCCGGCCGCATTAGCGATGTTTCTGCGTGTGACACCGATGAGCGATTTTGCATCGTTGCAAAAACGTGCAAAATCGCTCATCGGTGACATGGGGGTCCATTCTCGATTATCGTTACTGCAGCAGTAACGATGTAGTTCGTCGCTCCTGCGGCAGCACACATCGCTATGTGTGACGCCGCAGGAACGAGGAACCTCTCCTTACCTGCCTCCCGACCGCTATGCGGAAGGAAGGAAGTGGGCGGGATGTTACGTCCCGCTCAGCTCCGCCCCTCCGCTGCTATTGGGCGGTCGCTCAGTGACGTCTCTGTGACGTCACAGCGACGTCGCCTGGCAGGTAAGTATGTGTGACGGGTCTGCGCGATGTTATGCGGCACGGGCAGCGATTTGCTCGTGTTGCGCAACAGATGGGGCGGGTACCCACGCTAGCGATATCGGGACCGATATCGCAGCGTGTAAAGTAGCCTTAAGAGTGTTTTAGAGAAAAGCATACCTGGTTGCAGTCATGCGATTTCTTATTCATGCTGCCTATGGTTTGGACAGCAAGAATTGAGTGACAAGTTCCCTAGGAGTTATCTGGCCTTCGGGTATAAGTCTACCATCACTCTATGTGACTGCAGACTTGAGAATCCTCACAATGTACACACTGCGATGATTCTCCTGTGCTGATTCCGAGTAGTCATGTGACCACAAGTATGAGATTTGCATACTTCCTGACACATTCCGACTAGACGTATCCGGCCTCGCTCCATTCACTTGCATTAAGCGAGGCTGAGAACGTCTAGTCGGTGTGTGACTACATGTTGGCACGTGTTGACTAGATTCACAAGTCTCCAGTGACATGGAGTAGCTGCCTGCTTATGATTGGCCAATCTGATACAGGGGAAGAAGTACATGCCCCCCTCGCCATTCCCATATCGATAAATCACTGGTACAACCAGTTGAACTTTAACATAAGTTATAACTTAATCTTTACAATCTAATATCTGCATGTGGCGCCCCTGACCTGGTCAGGCACCACTGAGTACTGCACCCATGCTGGGGACAGTACAACACAGGTAATCCAGAAGGCTGACCGAGGTGTGACTACACAGGCGCATAGTGATCAGGTCTCACACATGTACCTTTGAGAGGACCCCTGGGGATCCCAGGAGGGGGCAAAGCCTTCACCTCCACTCGAGGGGTGGAGGGGGCGAAGCCTCCATCTCCACTCGAGGGGTGTGGTAGAGAGCCTGGTTGCTAGGTGGCGTAGGCAGGCACAAAGGGAAAAGAGGAAGGAGGAGGAGAGGAGTCTGAAGCAGAGTGTGGAGGAGTGAGGAGCATGGAAGTGGAGCTCAGACAGGAGCAGCAGTGCAGGTCCCACGAGTGAGCCGGTTTAGTGTGCAGTCCAGGGAGAGCAGACGTCAGGAGCAGACCCCTGGGGCTGTGGCAGTCTAACAGCGTCCGCGCAGTGACTACCGACGGGGGAGAACGGTCACCTAGTAGTGCTACCCGAAATCCACACACAGCTAAAGAGAGAGCAACGGAGTGGGAAGTAAGGAGACTGCCAGGGAGTTACCAGGCCCAAACGGGTAGCAGGTCCCAGTGCGGAGATAGATCCAGCTTTCTTTTGCCAAACCTGCTTGAGGGGGCACTTCACACCCCCAAGACCACACTACAGAGTCCGCAGCCACGTAGCCATAGTTAGGGCCCATAGTTCACAGGAGGCAAGCAGCCGGAGTGTCCTGGTCCAGGCTACAAGCAAACGGGCCAAAAAGAAGGGGAGAGAGGCGCCAGCAACTTCCCTGGGTGACCCCCATAGGGACTAAAAGTCGGGGTTACCCCAAAACGTAAAGGGCTAAGGAAGGCGAGTCGGTAGCCACCCTCATCAGTCAGCCTGAAGGACACCTGGTTCCAGCCTGGTTCATCCCAGCTACGCCCGGGTTACTCACCCTGCCATCAACAGTGAGTAAAACCCCTGAAAGACATTCTGCTTGTGTTGAGTTATTCTGCGCCTTGTGGTTCCACACACTTACACAGGGCCCTGGGGCGTGCCTCACTCTCAGGAGGCGATTACAACCGACTGCACCCACCATCAGCCCCAGGCGTCCCTTAATCCGCAGTGGCGGTCCCCACTGACCGCAATTCTGAGAGTGGCGTCACGACAATCCTAGATAGAAGATTTCCTACCTGTGACAGGATCCAGCTGCGTGGAGTCCCTGAAGGTAATGCACCGACACAATACTTGCGGGGCTTCACATCTGGCGTCACGAACAGGATAAGGACTAGACCTGTTCAGACAGGTGACCATGTGCCTGGGCGGTCCGCTTGGAAAATTGGAAGCGCCGCCATATTGCCACCATGAAAAGCGCGCTGAAAAACAACAGCAGCCCGCGCTGGGAGAAGTTACCGCCCACGAAGAGGTGTGGCTACCCAGAGATCCCCTGCAGAGTCCTGTCCTAGCAAGTGATGAGAGCGGAGGCGTTCAGAGACGTCGGGACAGAAAGGGAGCCAGAAGCCTGCTGTTAAAAGAAGGAGACGCAGAGGAAATGGCGTCTGGATGCAGAGACCCAGAGCCAGGCTCCGCTGCCTGGTGGTATCAAGAGCTTGCCCAGTTCTGCGACCAACTGGAGGCCAGGGTTATACGGCAGATCAGCGAGGGACGCACGGAGCTTCTGGAGATGGCTGCAGCGGTTCAGGCCTACGAGAGAAGAACCGCACGACGAGTGCCAGACCGAGCGGCGACGACTCAGGCCCCGACGATGTTACCGATGGGTGAGTCCTGTGTTGCCCCTGTCAGCGCGAGTGCCCCGACCCTTGCTGCCATGCCCGCGGTCCCTGGAGAGATGCCCGGCGCGGCGACGCTGAATCAGGCCGCAGCCACACCAGGTGCGGCCCGCCGAGCCCAGGCCGCCGCAACGATGCCCAGCCCGGCCCGCAAAGATCCGGCTGCCGCCGCGACCCTCCTCCACGCCGCAGGTGTGACGCTGACCCAGGCCGCTGCCATGCTAGGCCCGGCCCGCCAAGACCCCACCGCAGCAGCGACGCTCGTCCGCGCCGCAAGTGAGGTGCTGAACCAGGCCGCAGCCACGTCAGGTGCGGCCCGCCAAGGACCGGCTGCAGCTGCGACGCCAATCCAGGCCGCAGAAGCGCCCAGCCCGGCCCGCACAGATCCCATCGCAGCTGCGACGCCAATCCAGGCCGCTGCCATGCCAGGCTCGGCCCGCCAAGACCAGGCCGCTGCCACGCCAGGCTCGGCCCGCCAAGACAAGACCGTACAACTATTTACCCCGGCCTGCAAGGCCAGAGCAGACACCGCTCCCCAGCCCAAGGAAGTCCCTGCTAGGAAGTCCCTGCTGGGGGAGGACCCCGAATACTGGAAGCTGAAGGCTGATCTAGAGGCCCACTTCCCAAAGGAGATGGTGGACCGGTATCTGCTCCTCCACATACTCACAGGAAGACTCCTGCAACATTCATGCCAAAGGGTCCCCCGCCCTGGCCTGCTGATGAAAATCCATCCCTAGCGCTGCCACAAGAGGAGTGCCCAGAAGAACTAAGGGGGAGGGGAGGCCAGGAAGCTGAGAAGTTGACCCCAGAGCCATCAGCAGTGGATCCATGCCCAGAGCCAGAGATGTTGCCATATTCCCGCTGGGATGAAGAGAGCCCGACACCCTCCGCTGAGGAAGATTTGTCCAGAAACCTCACCTGGGAGCCTGCAAGCAGTGAAGTAGCAACCCAGCAGAATCCAGCCCGCAAGACACGGCGCCGCAGCAGAACAAAGTTTTCCCCGGCACAGCAATCTCCAGATAGGAAGGATGAAGTAACAGCCAGAGACTTGGAAGAGAAACGGTCTTTGAGAAGAGCCAAATCACAGGTCAGAGGCCCACTTTGTCGTGGAGTTGTGGAAGACTTCAGCTTGAAGAGTGGATATGGTTTCATAGTTGCACCTGGCATGAAAGAAGGCATCTTTGTAAACAGAAGGGATGTTAGAGCACATTTACCTAGAGGACATCCAGGAAGAAATCTACAGATGGGAGACTCAGTGGAATTCACCATGCACCAAGGAGAACGTGGATGGTATGCACTAGATGTTACACCATGTCCCAGAAGTCCCTACAGAAACCCTACTGTCTCAACAGAAAAAGAAACAGATACAGAAGAAGAGGAAAGAAAAGACAAAGAACCCATTGATGAGACCACTACAGATGATGACAGAGACGGAGAAAGCAACAGGTGCCGCAGCCCTACAGGCCCAAGCCCTGGTGAGGAGGAATCTGTGTAAAGCATGTAAAGTAAAGTACAGAAGTTAAAGTTTGAAGTTTTGCAACGTTAATGTTCAAGAAATGTGCCCACATGAACTAATGTGAGAAACCCATGAACCTTAAGGCTATGAACTGGCTATAGCCACAAACTCTCGCAGTGTAAATAGTTACCCCAGAGGTACCACCACCAGGGAGCACGCCTGTTTATGGGGCCTGGCTCGCCTGCAACCAGGGAGCACGCCTGTTTATGGGGCCTGGCTCTCCACCACAAAGAGGGTACCTGGTCAGCACCAACTGTGGAGGCTGCCTCTACATCCTGCCAGAAGAGGCTGAAGGCGCGGATCCACCAGGCCAGGTATACCCTGAAACCACCGGACCATGAAAGCCGCCTCTACATCCTGCCAGAAGTGGCTGAAGGCGCGGCCAACGTGAGAGGGTTTTGGGTGGGTTAACGGACTTGTGGGTGGAGGGTGGTGATGTATGGTACCTGGTGGTTTTAAAATGTTTTACCATGTTTTACTGTTTTACGCATTTTAAAATGTTGTCTTGCAGCCCGAGGACGTGCTGGTGATAACTAAGGGGGAATGTGGCGCCCCTGACCTGGTCAGGCACCACTGAGTACTGCACCCATGCTGGGGACAGTACAACACAGGTAATCCAGAAGGCTGACCGAGGTGTGACTACACAGGCGCATAGTGATCAGGTCTCACACATGTACCTTTGAGAGGACCCCTGGGGATCCCAGGAGGGGGCAAAGCCTTCACCTCCACTCGAGGGGTGGAGGGGGCGAAGCCTCCATCTCCACTCGAGGGGTGTGGTAGAGAGCCTGGTTGCTAGGTGGCGTAGGCAGGCACAAAGGGAAAAGAGGAAGGAGGAGGAGAGGAGTCTGAAGCAGAGTGTGGAGGAGTGAGGAGCATGGAAGTGGAGCTCAGACAGGAGCAGCAGTGCAGGTCCCACGAGTGAGCCGGTTTAGTGTGCAGTCCAGGGAGAGCAGACGTCAGGAGCAGACCCCTGGGGCTGTGGCAGTCTAACAGCGTCCGCGCAGTGACTACCGACGGGGGAGAACGGTCACCTAGTAGTGCTACCCGAAATCCACACACAGCTAAAGAGAGAGCAACGGAGTGGGAAGTAAGGAGACTGCCAGGGAGTTACCAGGCCCAAACGGGTAGCAGGTCCCAGTGCGGAGATAGATCCAGCTTTCTTTTGCCAAACCTGCTTGAGGGGGCACTTCACACCCCCAAGACCACACTACAGAGTCCGCAGCCACGTAGCCATAGTTAGGGCCCATAGTTCACAGGAGGCAAGCAGCCGGAGTGTCCTGGTCCAGGCTACAAGCAAACGGGCCAAAAAGAAGGGGAGAAAGGCGCCAGCAACTTCCCTGGGTGACCCCCATAGGGACTAAAAGTCGGGGTTACCCCAAAACGTAAAGGGCTAAGGAAGGCGAGTCGGTAGCCACCCTCATCAGTCAGCCTGAAGGACACCTGGTTCCAGCCTGGTTCATCCCAGCTACGCCCGGGTTACTCACCCTGCCATCAACAGTGAGTAAAACCCCTGAAAGACATTCTGCTTGTGTTGAGTTATTCTGCGCCTTGTGGTTCCACACACTTACACAGGGCCCTGGGGCGTGCCTCACTCTCAGGAGGCGATTACAACCGACTGCACCCACCATCAGCCCCAGGCGTCCCTTAATCCGCAGTGGCGGTCCCCACTGACCGCAATTCTGAGAGTGGCGTCACGACAATCCTAGATAGAAGATTTCCTACCTGTGACAGGATCCAGCTGCGTGGAGTCCCTGAAGGTAATGCACCGACACAATACTTGCGGGGCTTCACATCTGGCGTCACGAACAGGATAAGGACTAGACCTGTTCAGACAGGTGACCATGTGCCTGGGCGGTCCGCTTGGAAAATTGGAAGCGCCGCCATATTGCCACCATGAAAAGCGCGCTGAAAAACAACAGCAGCCCGCGCTGGGAGAAGTTACCGCCCACGAAGAGGTGTGGCTACCCAGAGATCCCCTGCAGAGTCCTGTCCTAGCAAGTGATGAGAGCGGAGGCGTTCAGAGACGTCGGGACAGAAAGGGAGCCAGAAGCCTGCTGTTAAAAGAAGGAGACGCAGAGGAAATGGCGTCTGGATGCAGAGACCCAGAGCCAGGCTCCGCTGCCTGGTGGTATCAAGAGCTTGCCCAGTTCTGCGACCAACTGGAGGCCAGGGTTATACGGCAGATCAGCGAGGGACGCACGGAGCTTCTGGAGATGGCTGCAGCGGTTCAGGCCTACGAGAGAAGAACCGCACGACGAGTGCCAGACCGAGCGGCGACGACTCAGGCCCCGACGATGTTACCGATGGGTGAGTCCTGTGTTGCCCCTGTCAGCGCGAGTGCCCCGACCCTTGCTGCCATGCCCGCGGTCCCTGGAGAGATGCCCGGCGCGGCGACGCTGAATCAGGCCGCAGCCACGCCAGGTGCGGCCCGCCGAGCCCAGGCCGCCGCAACGATGCCCAGCCCGGCCCGCAAAGATCCGGCTGCCGCCGCGACCCTCCTCCACGCCGCAGGTGTGACGCTGACCCAGGCCGCCGCCATGCTAGGCCCGGCCCGCCAAGACCCCACCGCAGCAGCGACGCTCATCCGCGCCGCAAGTGAGGTGCTGAACCAGGCCGCAGCCACGTCAGGTGCGGCCCGCCAAGGACCGGCTGCAGCTGCGACGCCAATCCAGGCCGCAGAAGCGCCCAGCCCGGCCCGCACAGATCCCATCGCAGCTGCGACGCCAATCCAGGCCGCTGCCATGCCAGGCTCGGCCCGCCAAGACCAGGCCGCTGCCACGCCAGGCTCGGCCCGCCAAGACAAGACCGTACAACTATTTACCCCGGCCTGCAAGGCCAGAGCAGACACCGCTCCCCAGCCCAAGGAAGTCCCTGCTAGGAAGTCCCTGCTGGGGGAGGACCCCGAATACTGGAAGCTGAAGGCTGATCTAGAGGCCCACTTCCCAAAGGAGATGGTGGACCGGTATCTGCTCCTCCACATACTCACAGGAAGACTCCTGCAACATTCATGCCAAAGGGTCCCCCGCCCTGGCCTGCTGATGAAAATCCATCCCTAGCGCTGCCACAAGAGGAGTGCCCAGAAGAACTAAGGGGGAGGGGAGGCCAGGAAGCTGAGAAGTTGACCCCAGAGCCATCAGCAGTGGATCCATGCCCAGAGCCAGAGATGTTGCCATATTCCCGCTGGGATGAAGAGAGCCCGACACCCTCCGCTGAGGAAGATTTGTCCAGAAACCTCACCTGGGAGCCTGCAAGCAGTGAAGTAGCAACCCAGCAGAATCCAGCCCGCAAGACACGGCGCCGCAGCAGAACAAAGTTTTCCCCGGCACAGCAATCTCCAGATAGGAAGGATGAAGTAACAGCCAGAGACTTGGAAGAGAAACGGTCTTTGAGAAGAGCCAAATCACAGGTCAGAGGCCCACTTTGTCGTGGAGTTGTGGAAGACTTCAGCTTGAAGAGTGGATATGGTTTCATAGTTGCACCTGGCATGAAAGAAGGCATCTTTGTAAACAGAAGGGATGTTAGAGCACATTTACCTAGAGGACATCCAGGAAGAAATCTACAGATGGGAGACTCAGTGGAATTCACCATGCACCAAGGAGAACGTGGATGGTATGCACTAGATGTTACACCATGTCCCAGAAGTCCCTACAGAAACCCTACTGTCTCAACAGAAAAAGAAACAGATACAGAAGAAGAGGAAAGAAAAGACAAAGAACCCATTGATGAGACCACTACAGATGATGACAGAGACGGAGAAAGCAACAGGTGCCGCAGCCCTACAGGCCCAAGCCCTGGTGAGGAGGAATCTGTGTAAAGCATGTAAAGTAAAGTACAGAAGTTAAAGTTTGAAGTTTTGCAACGTTAATGTTCAAGAAATGTGCCCACATGAACTAATGTGAGAAACCCATGAACCTTAAGGCTATGAACTGGCTATAGCCACAAACTCTCGCAGTGTAAATAGTTACCCCAGAGGTACCACCACCAGGGAGCACGCCTGTTTATGGGGCCTGGCTCGCCTGCAACCAGGGAGCACGCCTGTTTATGGGGCCTGGCTCTCCACCACAAAGAGGGTACCTGGTCAGCACCAACTGTGGAGGCTGCCTCTACATCCTGCCAGAAGAGGCTGAAGGCGCGGATCCACCAGGCCAGGTATACCCTGAAACCACCGGACCATGAAAGCCGCCTCTACATCCTGCCAGAAGTGGCTGAAGGCGCGGCCAACGTGAGAGGGTTTTGGGTGGGTTAACGGACTTGTGGGTGGAGGGTGGTGATGTATGGTACCTGGTGGTTTTAAAATGTTTTACCATGTTTTACTGTTTTACGCATTTTAAAATGTTGTCTTGCAGCCCGAGGACGTGCTGGTGATAACTAAGGGGGAATGTGGCGCCCCTGACCTGGTCAGGCACCACTGAGTACTGCACCCATGCTGGGGACAGTACAACACAGGTAATCCAGAAGGCTGACCGAGGTGTGACTACACAGGCGCATAGTGATCAGGTCTCACACATGTACCTTTGAGAGGACCCCTGGGGATCCCAGGAGGGGGCAAAGCCTTCACCTCCACTCGAGGGGTGGAGGGGGCGAAGCCTCCATCTCCACTCGAGGGGTGTGGTAGAGAGCCTGGTTGCTAGGTGGCGTAGGCAGGCACAAAGGGAAAAGAGGAAGGAGGAGGAGAGGAGTCTGAAGCAGAGTGTGGAGGAGTGAGGAGCATGGAAGTGGAGCTCAGACAGGAGCAGCAGTGCAGGTCCCACGAGTGAGCCGGTTTAGTGTGCAGTCCAGGGAGAGCAGACGTCAGGAGCAGACCCCTGGGGCTGTGGCAGTCTAACAGCGTCCGCGCAGTGACTACCGACGGGGGAGAACGGTCACCTAGTAGTGCTACCCGAAATCCACACACAGCTAAAGAGAGAGCAACGGAGTGGGAAGTAAGGAGACTGCCAGGGAGTTACCAGGCCCAAACGGGTAGCAGGTCCCAGTGCGGAGATAGATCCAGCTTTCTTTTGCCAAACCTGCTTGAGGGGGCACTTCACACCCCCAAGACCACACTACAGAGTCCGCAGCCACGTAGCCATAGTTAGGGCCCATAGTTCACAGGAGGCAAGCAGCCGGAGTGTCCTGGTCCAGGCTACAAGCAAACGGGCCAAAAAGAAGGGGAGAGAGGCGCCAGCAACTTCCCTGGGTGACCCCCATAGGGACTAAAAGTCGGGGTTACCCCAAAACGTAAAGGGCTAAGGAAGGCAGCCTGAAGGACACCTGGTTCCAGCCTGGTTCATCCCAGCTACGCCCGGGTTACTCACCCTGCCATCAACAGTGAGTAAAACCCCTGAAAGACATTCTGCTTGTGTTGAGTTATTCTGCGCCTTATGGTTCCACACACTTACACAGGGCCCTGGGGCTTGCCTCACTCTCAGGAGGTGATTACAACCGACTGCACCCACCATCAGCCCCAGGCGTCCCTTAATCCGCAGTGGCGGTCCCCACTGACCGCAATTCTGAGAGTGGCGTCACGACAATCCTAGATAGAAGATTTCCTACCTGTGACAGGATCCAGCTGCGTGGAGTCCCTGAAGGTAATGCACCGACACAATACTTGCGGGGCTTCACATGCACATAGGAGGGAAGAATCGAAAAAATAAAATCTATGTTTTACTTAGCTTTGTAGCCACTGTTCCATAATGTGGCAAGTGTAAAATGCCCAAAATGATGAAAAGTCTTCTTTAAAGAATTTATAGTGACTTTTAGGGTTGCTTCTTCCAATGGGTAGCAATAGTCCCCTTTCTCTTCCTCTGTTTAGAGACTATTTGTATTTGGAAACGGACTTATTAATTCATCGGCTGTTGGCTGTGATGGAATCACTCTGAGCCATACTTGACTATACTATAGACCTGAATTTCCCATTGGTGTTGATATATTTCCATCTAGTGGTTGTTATTGGTAGTTTCCATTATGAGAACAGATTCAGTGCACTTCTACATGAGATCTTTACAAACGGTGTTGACTGCATTTTTTTGATTAATCAATTGATTTTGCCACAACTAGCGTGTGAAAAAAAAAGCTATGTAAACTAAAATCTTGCTGCCTAATAAATAACTGAAACTGTCCTTAAAGAGGTTGCCCTCTGCTGAGTCATTTATGGCTCTATTCCTAGGATAGGTCGCCAATATCAGATCTATGGGGGTCTGATACCTGACCAGATTTAAACAGTGTGAAGTGCCAAAAATGCACAGTGCCTTACATTGTGTAGTAACCATTCTCAAGTGCTGAAGCTCAGCTGCTATTTACTTCAACATGAACTGAGCTGCAGTACCTGACAATGGCCACTACACAGTGTATGGTGCTGTGCTGCTCTAGCTTTGTGCACTGTGTAAATCTGGTCACCACTGGAGCTGCAAATAGCTGAGTCAGGGGAAGCCGGACCCCGACCTCTGACCTCTGACATTGAAGGATAAATCAGAAGTATCTACGAAGAGGACAACTTGTCTAAGCTCCTACAAGCAGGATCCTCCATCTTGATGTCTTATTGTTTTGTAATATTGGGGGGTGGTTTTTGCATTTTGTGCCATTTTAATATGTTTGATTTCTACTAAATGAAAAATAGTGTGCAATATGATGGTGCTATAAAATAAAAATTATTAATTATTATTATTATTTATTATTATGTAGAGGAAACAAAACTAATCCAATATACAATGTATTAGTATTGTTATGAGTAATTGGTGAAGACATAACTATAGATGGTACATGAGGGAGCTGAAAGACCACTCGGCCACATAAGGGAATGCCGGCAGTGATTCTCTGAATTGGCATCACTGACCTCCTTTTTTATTAACTTTGTACTGTGGTATTATTGTGTGCGTATTCATCCAGGTTCTATGACTATCAGAAATATTCCATGCTCTTATGTACCGCAGCCGAGCAGCTCGGGTCCGGGCTCGTTTGGTGGGTGGCTCGAGCGCCTCCGGACCAGGGAGTCACGTCGCTCTGAAGGGAGGCTGGCGCTACGTGAGGGGTTTCGGTGGGGAGGTTCACGGCCGGGGCCGTGGTGTTTAGGGATTTAAGTTCGTGACGCCACCCACGGGTTGTGGTGAGTGTGGACACCACCGCTGCCGTTAACTAGGCTCCCGGGAACAGTGTTGTGCAGCCTGGTGTTGACCCCTCTGTTGGCAGGGGGTGATGGTCTCGGGGCCCGGTGGTTGCGAGGTGCGGGCGTGTTAGTGCAGTGCGGTGCGGTGTGCGGCCCGAGGGCACTGTTGTACTCACTATGACAGATACACCGGAGTCTCTGGTAAACCAAAAAGATGGTGGTCGGTGCCCGCAGCCGGCTGCGTCTGGTCCCCCACCCGGTTCGGTGGTTCCCGCCTTTCTCCTGCACCTCGTTTTGTAGATTTTGACTCCGGAGGTCCACACGCCCTAATCTAGGTAGGCCCCCGCTTAGGTACAGGGAAACTGCCATTTAGGGGTGCAAGGTGTTGATTGTGTAAATAGATGTACAAATGAGTGTCAATCATCCGAGACTGTCACCTGATTAACAAGGACATGAATAAAAGGTAGCGGTTCCCGGCTACCCCATTTGTAGTTAGCCCCTGTTGGGACCCTGTTGAATCCCGTTTGTCCCGTTTCAAAATGAACATGGCCAAGAACTTGCAGGCCACCCAATAACTTTTGGGTTTGTAAATAAGTCCCAGATCACCCTTTCGGTCCCACAGCCTCCGAGAGGCAGACAGGAGGAAGGACCTGCGGCAGAGGAGGACGGGGTCCCGTAACCAATGCAACCGGTGACAACCCTCTGGGTCCAGGGGTCCCCTGGACATGTGGCCTCTGAGAGACTGCCGGGTAAGGAACTTTTTACCCGGCCCGTATGGGCAATACCCGGACCTTGACCCGTTCCTGGACTGGGGAAAAGGGGTGCTGACCTAGTTTTAGAGGCAGCATCAAGGTTTAGGTTTGCTTGGGTGGGTAAGCGGAAGGACCCGGTCCCGTTTACCGTTAATGAAATGTTTTATATATGTGCAACGTTTAAGAATGTGCCTCCCGTAAGGGATGATTTCAAAACCTGCTTAAAATATAAAAAGTTTAGTATACTTGTACCTGTTTTTCCCGTTTATTTTTTACAGCAAAGAAAAATAAACCGATGGTTTTCGGGCAGCCCGCGGACGGTCAGCATTAAACCAAGGGGGAATGTGACGCCCTGGACTAGCCAGGTAGTCACAGACAGGCCCTTGCACAAACACCCGTCCCCTAGCGAGGTAACAGCAGCCAACCTGAAAACCCTGAGTCACCCCTCTCAGGTCAGCTACTGAAAAACTCGTTCTATCAGTCAGCGTAGGGGTAAACAGCAATCAAAATACAATTTGCCATTGGCAACTAGAAACCCTAAACTAAAGACTGATCTATTTAAAATTTAACTTTTAATTCATTATTTAAGATATAAGGACATACAAATTAAAACCACTAAACATTGTGGTCTATCTCTGATTAATATAATTATAAATAATCGTTCCTTATGGAGTAGTTTCTTGTACAGACCGAAGTCTGTGAGTAATCTCTATATCATTCCTATCATGAATGACCACTAATGTTCGCTATTTAAAAGACATAAAGCAGTAGCCTCCCCAACATGTTTCACCACACTGGCGTCATCAGGGGGCTGAGGCTAATACTGACTTACTCTGTATTTGAGGACCTTTTATAGTCTGAACTAAATACTGACAGCAATATTAACCAATAGTAATCAGTGTCATTCAATGTGAGGAGAAAAAAGAGCCTGTCATATTGAGAGGAGTGTGTCTCCCTTTAAATGCCACAAGATGATTCGTTAGTTCAGCTGTCTGTTACAACGCTGCTTGTATATTGGCCAGATCTATCTGACACTATATTCCCTAAAGATTGCCAAGTATTATAACCTAATCACCATATTAGGACTTTGTCCAGTGAATAAATTCTTATCATAGCGTCATAAAGTATAAAACAATCACGGTCTTCCACTACCAGTGTGATCACATTTGTGTGGAATCAGCTCAATCGCGCATGCGTCCGCACTTAGAGTCTAAAGAGAGAGTTATTACTGACCGCGCACGCGTCCCCTCTTAGACTCGGAGGAGAACATTTTTTACTTTATGCGCGTGCGCCCGCACTTGAAAGCAGGGAAGACAGTTTCTCTTAACTGCGCCTGCGTCTATACTTGGAACCCAGGAAACTAATTACACATAGTGCGCGTGCGTCTACACTTAGAGGCACGGGACATAATTTCCTCGATCGCCCCTGCAGCTATACTTAGAGTATGATGCATATGTGACCACACTTAGACTCTAAAGGGGTTATTTCATGCTATGTATGTGTCCCTATTTAGAACAGCAGGAAGGTATAATATATACTATATGCACATCATATTCAAAGCTGCTTTGCCGTATATATATCCATGCTTGAACTGGGACAGGGTTATATATCAGAAAACAAACTTTTCAATGATATATTCAGATTTCAATCCTCAGAGACACTGATAATTGTAATAAAGTCAGCAATAAAAATTATATACAGTCATATGAAAAAGTTTGGGCACCCCTATTAATGTTAACCTTTTTTCTTTATAACAATTTGGGTTTTTGCAACAGCTATTTCAGTTTCATATATCTAATAACTGATGGACTCAGTAATATTTCTGGATTGAAATGAGGTTTATTGTACTAACAGAAAATGTGCAATCCACATTTTAACACAATTTGACCAGTGCAAAAGTATGGGCACCCTTATCAATTTCTTGATTTGAACACTCCTAACTACTTTTTACTGACTTACTAAAGCACTAAATTGGTTTTGTAGCCTCATTGAGCTTTGAACTTCATAGGCAGGTGTATCCAATCATGAGAAAAGGTATTTAAGGTGGCCACTTGCAAGTTGTTCTCCTATTTGAATCTCCTATGAAGAGTGGCATCATGGGCTCCTCAAAACAACTCTCAAATGATCTGAAAACAAAGATTATTCAACTTAGTTGTTCAGGGGAAGGTACAAAAAGTTGTCTCAGAGATTTAAACTGTCAGTTTCCACTGTGAGGAACATAGTAAGGAAATGGAAGAACACAGGTACAGTTCTTGTTAAGCCCAGAAGTGGCAGGCAAGAAAAATATCAGAAAGGCAGAGAAGAAGAATGGTCAGAACAGTCAAGGACAATCCACAGACCACCTCCAAAGACCTACAGCATCATCTTGCTGCAGATGGTGTCAATGTGCATCGGTCAACAATACAGCGCACTTTGCACAAGGAGAAGCTGTAAGGGAGAGTGATGCGAAAGAAGCCGTTTCTGCAAGCACACCACAAACAGTCGCCTGAGGTATGCAAAAGCACATTTGGACAAGCCAGTTACATTTTGGAAGAAGGTCCTGTGGACTGATGAAACAAAGATTGAGTTGTTTGGTCATACAAAAAGGCGTTATGCATGGAGGCAAAAAAACCCGGCATTCCAAGAAAAGCACTTGCTACCCACAGTAAAATTTGGTGGAGGTTCCATCATGCTTTGGGGCTGTGTGGCCAATGCCGGCACCGGGAATCTTGTTAAAGTTGAGGATCGCATGGATTCAACTCAGTATCAGCAGATTCTTGACAATAATCAGTGACGAAGTTGAAGTTAAGCAGGGGATGGATATTTCAGCAAGACAATGATCCAAAGCACCGCTCCAAATCTACTCAGGCATTCATGCAGAGGAACAATTACAATGTTCTGGAATGGCCATCCCAGTCCCCAGACCTGAATATCATTGAAAATCTGTTGGATGATTTGAAGTGTGCTGTCCATGCTCGGCGACCATCAAACTTAACTGAACTGGAATTGTTTTGTAAACAGGAATGGTCAAATATACCTTCATCCAGGATCCAGGAACTCATTAAAAGCTACAGGAAGGGACTAGAGGCTGTTATTTTTGCAAAAGGAGGATCTACAAAATATTAATGTCACTTTTATGTTGAGGTGCCCATACTTTTGCACCAGTCAAATTTTGTTTAAATGTGGATTGCACATTTTCTGTTAGTACAATAAACCTCAATTCAATGCAGAAATATTACTCAGTCCATCAGTTATTAGATATATGAAACTGAAATAGCTGTTGCAAAAACCCAAATTGTTATAAAGAAAAAAGGTTAACATTAATAGGGGTGCCCAAACTTTTTCATATGACTGTATATCTTTAATATCTGTCTGATAAGGTCCTATATAATAGATGTCCACAAATTTTCTATATCTATATAGTACAAGATAATTATTTATTTTATATGGAGGTAAAAACTGTCACACCGAATAATCTTTCAGATCGTTAGATAAAGGCTGTATATGTGAAGCCTTCATTCAAGCCATTTAGGCTCATACAATTTAATCTAAAAATCCACCTCGCCCCCTCTCAGGTCTTGACGTTCACACCAGGGGGTGGAGCCGGGCGGTTGGCCACGCCCACCGAGGAGTTTGGATAGCCTGAGGCGGGAAAACACAATCGATTAGTTTTGGAGGTGAAGGAGAGTAGAAGTAAAGTGTAAACGTCTGTCAGGGATCTGGGTCGTAGCCTGGATACCCTGTGACCAGGGGGCAGACAGTGGTTGCCACCTGCAGGAGCCGGGAAGACGGCTGGTGGAACCGTAAGGGACCAGGACAGGGTTGTGGCCCGCCGGTACCGAACTGGGGAACCAACAGGAAGGATACTCAGATCCAGAATGAGGCCCAGAAGCCACTGAACCACGTCGAATTCACTGATTGAGGTCTGGACCTTAGGTCCTTTCTCGTCCCAAGACCCGAGAAACGGCAACAGCCCAACGAGGGGGATAGAAAGCCACCGCTCAGGCAGAGACATCCCACGGGCCAGCGTCTGTGGGCAAACGGGCTCTCCCGACACACACCACTAAGCCGGGGAGCGGACTACCCTTGCTGAAGATTAGGCAGTCAAGTTCTACAAAAAGAGGTGCAGGAGAAAGGCGGGAACCACCGAACCGGGTGGGGGACCAAGTGCAGCCGGCTGCGGGCACAGACCCCCATCCTTTTTGGTTTACCAGAGACTCCGGTGTATCTGTCATAGTGAGTATAACTGTGCCCTCGGGCTGCGCACCGCACCGCATCGCACTGCACCAACACGCCCACACCTCTCAACCACCGGGTCCCGGGACCATCACCCCCTGACCACGGAGGGGTCAACACCAGGCTGCACAACACCGTCCCCGGGAGCCTAGTTAACGGCAGCGGTGGTGTCCACACTCAACACAACCCGTGGGGGGTGTCACGAACTTACATCCCTAAACACCACGGCCTCGGCCGTGAACCTCCCCACCAAAATCCCTACATGTAGCGCCAGCTTTCCTTCAGAAGCCACTTCGCTCGAGCCACCCACCAAAACGAGCCCGGATTCGAGCGGCTCGGCTGGCAGCCGAGCGCAGGGCGGTACACAGGTACAGGCAGTTTCTCTCCTTCCACAGCCGCTGAACTTCAGAGGGGGCCACGGGATCCATCCTAGAAGAGTCCTGCGCAATCATTGTTTTGACCAACTGGACGGCAGGCTCCTGGTCTTGAGCTTCTTGCCACCCCATGGCTTCTCACCCCGTGGCCGATGGAATGCGGGTAGCTCAATCTCCTCCAGGCTGTCTTCCTCCATCACTTCGTCAGGCAGGTGTGGCATCCGAGACAGCGCATCCGCGTTGGTATTCTTGCGGACAGCCCTGTACTTGATAGTGAAATCATAATTGGACAGTCGGCCCATCCACCGCTGCTCCAGAGTGCCCAGCTTGGCCGTATCCAGATGTGTCAACGGATTGTTATCCGTGTAGGCAGTGAAGTTCGCCACCGCGAGGTAGTGCTTAAACCTTTCGGTTATCGCCCACACAAGGGCTAAGAACTCGAGTTTGAAGGAGCTGTAGTTCTCGGGGTTCTTTTCTGTTGGCTGGAGTTTTCGGCTGGTGTAGGCGATCACCTTCTCCTTCCCATCCTGGACCTGGGACAAGACTGCACCCAGGCCCACATTGCTGACATTAGTATAAAGAACAAACGGGAGGCCGTAGTCAGGGTAAGCCAGGATTTCTATCCCTGTCAAAGCCGACTTCAACTGGTGGAACGACTCCTCGTGCTTCTCGCCCCAGACAAACGGGGGTCCAGGAGTTCTCCCATTCTTGGTCTGTCCCACGAGGAGGTCTTGCATAGGCGCGGCCATCTTCGTGTACCCCTTGATGAAACGGCGGTAGTAGCCCACCAGGCCCAGGAACTGCCTCGCTTCCTTCACCGTGGTTGGTCGCGGCTAGCTCTGGATAGCAGTAATATCTCAGAATCCAGGGCTACACCTTCCGCGCTCACCATATGCCCGAGGTACTGCACCTTGGGTTTCAGCAGATGGCACTTGGAGGGCTTCAACTTCATCCCATACTTGGAGAGGGCCGCAAACACTTCTGCCAGGTGCTCCAGGTGGGCCTCGTATATCTTGGAATACACATTCATGTCATCCAAATACAATAGAACAGTCTCGAAGTTGAGATGCCCCAAGCAGCACTCCATGAGCCTCTGGAAGGTCCCGGGGGCATTACACAGCCCAAACGGCATACTCTTGAACTCGCAGAGTCCCTTGGGGGTAGCAAACGCGGTCTTCTCGCGATCTTCTCGTGCAACCGCCACCTGCCAGTAGCCACTAGTAAGGTCAAGGGAAGAGAAATAGTTAGCAGTCTTCAGTGCAGCCAATGACTCTTCGATGCGGGGGAGAGGGTAGGCATCTTTATATGTTATCTGGTTTATCTTCCAGTAATCCACACACATTCTCATAGTGCCATCCTTCTTCTTCACCAGCACCAATGGAGCTGCCCAGGGACTACAACTATCCCGGATGACCCCTGCCTCTTTCATGTTCTTCAACATGTCTTTGGCGCACTGATAGTGTGCTGGTGGGATTGGCCTGTACCTTTCTTTGATGGGTGGATGTGTGCCCATGGGGATATGGTGTTGAACCCCCTTAATCCTCCCGAAGTCTAGCGGGTACTTGCTGAAAACCTGCCCGTACTCCTGCACTACCCTGTATACCCCTTCTTTGTGGTGCCCAAGTGTAGACTCTGTGCCGACATGCAACTCTCGGCACCACTCCTCTAGCTGCACGGGTGGAGTGTCACCGCTCGGGTTGGGTGTAGGGGCAGTAGGGACGGCTTCATGGATAGCGTGGGTATCTATGGTGAACAACTTGGCTATGGTGGCGTAGCGGGGGAGCCTAACCTCTTCCTCCCCGGAATTCAGTACTCTCACGGGCACTCTCCCCTTCTTGACGTCAACCACCCCCCTGGCTGCCATTACTGTGGGCCAGTGTTCCGAAGGTGAGGGCTCCACCATCGCCGGGTAATCCCGTCCCTGGGGGCCTACCGCTGCCCTGCACCAAATCATCATTTCGCTCCTTGGCGGCACCACCAGAGGTGTTGCGTCCATCACCCGCACACCACCAATATCTCCACCCGTCAGGTTCACTTGCTGTCACTGCAGGAGGGCCCGGATCTCACGCTGCAGTTCCCTCTGCCGACCCCCTCCTGCAGTGGCAGACAGCTGCTGCAACAGGCTCAACACTTCTCCCATGCAGTGCTCAATCAGGTTGGTCCCAAGGACCACTTTCGGGTTATGGTCACTGGACTCATTCAGCACCACAATCATCCCTTGGCGTTTCAGCTCCGTCCGTCCCACAGTCAGGGTCACCTCCTTGAATCCCACCTGGGTCATAGGGAGCTCATTGGCCGCAATAATAGTCAGGCTATCGTCGGGAGGGGCAAGTTCACTATCAGCCCAATATCGCTGGTATAACGCATAGGGCATAGTCGTTACCCGTGATCCAGTGTCAAGTAGGGCCATGGTCGGGACACCATCCACCGCCAAGGAGATGATGGGGCGGCCTCCAAACGTACCGATCCCGCTAATCAGCTGGGCCATGAGTGTCGACTCTGAGGATTGGCCCTTGGCCTCAGGGGTTGCTCCTTTAACGGGCACCGTCTAGCGTAATGGCCGGTCTTGATACACTTGTAGCAGACAGGCAGGCCGTACCGTGGGTCGTTGTTTTTCCTGCACTGCATCCAGGGGACGTCCTCCGGGCTGTCGGCGAGCTGGATCTTCTCCAGGGGCTTGACTCTCGTTGGTAACTGGAGGGCGGCGAGGATCTGGACGATGTCGTCATTCAAGCACCGGACTTGCGAGGTCAACTCTTCCATCGCTTCGGTGGCTGCAGCAGGGGCCGGCAGGGCCAGCAGCGGGGGCGCCACTGAGACGGAAGCTTTGTCGACCGGCCAAGGGGTTGCATCAAGAGCCCCGGTATTTGGTGCTTGTAAGGCCTTGATGGCCCGCTCCTTTGGAGCATGCCGACCTAGACTTTGCAGTACTAAAGTCCACAACCGCAGCTGTTTGTGATCTTCAGCAGACCCCAGTCCCTGCAGGAACTGCTCCACTAGCATCTTGTTGCTGTCGGCCTCGTTGATGGTGTCCACCCGCTTCAGCGTACGGAGGGCCGTCTGCAGGCGCAAGGCATAGTCTCTTATACTATCCACAGGTCGCTGCCGACATTGGTAGAACTGCATCCGCAACTCTGCCTCAGTGCGGATTTCAAAGGCAGTCTGGAGTTTCTCAAAGATAGTGGTCACCGAGGCCCGGTCCGCGTCTGCCCAGGTCTCCACCTCCTGCTCGGTCGCGCCGGTCAGCTGCCCAAGCACTACCGTCGCACGCTGTCTGCCAGTCATGGCATACAAATCAAGGATTGTGCATATCTTTTTCCGGAACACCTGCAACGAATCAGGCTTCCCATCGTACTGGGGTAGCCAGGCAGCACCAGGCACGTAGGGCAAGGAGATCGGCATTACCTGAGTGACCGCCGGACCCGCAGCCTCCCACGCTCGTGCGAGCGGAGCGAGGGCCGCCACGTTCCCATCATCGGGTGCCGCCGCTCCAGCGGCTGGCTACCCTCCGCCATCCACGTTAGGTGCGGACATCTTCTCTCCGCTCCCCCTTGGTCTTTTCGTGGCACTCGGCGCTCTTTCTGTTCAGCTATACTTTTCAGCCGCACGCTTTCCTGCACTGCTCTGTTCCCAGGGGGCGGGGCTTCACTCTCCCGCTCTTTTCGCGGGTAAGACGACTTCGGCGGGAAACTTCGCGCCCAAAGATGGCGGATTCTCGAATTTTTCAACGAGTCACCGCTGACTTCTACTTCAAGGCGCACTTCCACCGGTAAGTGAATGGGTTCAATCCTGTTCGTGACGCCAGAAGAGTCAATGTGTACCTCCCCGCGCTTGGCTGCAGCCGAGCCGCTCGGGTCCGGGCTCGTTTGGTGGGTGGCTCAAACGCCTCCGGACCCGGGGGTCACGTCGCTCTGAAGGGAGGCTATCGCTACGTGAGGGGTTTCGGTGGGGAGGTTCACGGCCGGGGCCGTGGTGTTTAGGGATTTAAGTTCGTGACGCCACCCACGGGTTGTGGTGAGTGTGAACACCACTGCTGCTATTAACTAGGCTCCCGGGGACGGTGTTGTGCAGCCTGGTGTTGACCCCTCCGTGGGCAGGGGGTTATGGTCCCGGGGCCCGGTGGTTGCGAGGTGCAGGCATGTTAGTGCGGTGCGGTGTGCGGCCCGAGGACACTGTTGTACTCACTATGACAGATACACCGGAGTCTCTGGTCAACCAAAAAGATGGTGGTCTGTGCCCGCAGCCGGCTGCGTCTGGTCCCCCACCCGGTTCGGTGGTTCCTGCCTTTCTCCTGCACCTCGTTTTGTAGATTTTGACTGCCTATGCCTCAGCGACGGTAGTCCACTCTCCGGCTTTGTGTGTGTCAGGAGAGCCCATTTGCCCGCAGACGCTGGCCCGTGGGATCTCTCTGCCTGAGCGGTGGCTTTCTATCCCCCTCGTTGGGCTCTTGTCTTCAGTCGGGACTTGGGTGGGAAAGGACCTAAAGTCCAGACCCCAATCAGTGAATTCGACTCGGTCCAGTGGCTTCTGGGCCTCGTTCTGGGTCTGAGTACCCCTCTTGGTGCTCCGGTTTCCAGTTGGTTCCCCGGTTCGGTACCGGCGGGCCACTACCCTGTCCTGCTCCCTTACGGTTCCACCAGCCGTCTTCCCGGCTCCTGCAGGCGGCAACCACCGTCTGCATCCTGGCCACAGGGTATCCGGGCTACGACCCAGATCCCTGACAGACGTTTACTCCTTTCCAACTACTCCACTCTCCTCCCTAACAGATCTGTTGTGTTTTTCCCGCCTCAGGCTATCCGAACTCCTCGGTGAGCATGGCCAACCGCCTGGCTCCGCCCCCTGGTGTGAACGTCAAGACCTGAGAGGGGTGACTCAGGGTTTTTAGGTTGGCTGCTGTTACCTTGTTAGGGGACGGGTGTTTGTGCAAGGGCCTGTCTGTGACTACCTGGCTAGTCCAGGGCATCACACTTACATCTCATGGCTTAAAGGGATTGTTCCATTTCAGAAAAATGTAGTCCTCCTTATCCTGTGGGCCAGTGCTGTCTCTACAGCTGCTCCCGGTGTCTGATATTGGCTGTAACGTTGACATCCTCAATCAGTTAGGTCAGTAGCTCTGCTCTCACAAAGATGCCATGCTCAGAGCTAGGGATGAGCGAACCTGAACTGTAAAATTCGGGGTTTGAACCGATCACAGAGTGTCCAGGTTTCGTACTCGAACACAGACTAAAAAAAAAAGTCCGTGTCTGAGTTCTGCTAATGTTCATATGTTAATAAAGTTTGTTGAAAGGCTGCAGCGCAGTCAATCAACAAGCGTTATTGCATGCGAAAGTTGCCTGTCCGCTGGTGTAAACAATAAATATTAAAAAAAATGATGTGGACTCCAACCTATTTTTGATGACCAGCATGGATAAAGCAGACAACTGTGAGCCACAACCATCAGCTTTACCTTGTCTGGTCATCAAAGAAAAAAAATTAAAAAATAAAAATATGTAAATATGTGGCGCCCCTGAGGCTTCAGTCGATACAGGGTACTGCATCTCACCAGAGGTGCGGTACTCATCCCGGGTAAGGCTACTTTCACACATCAGTTTTTTGCCATCAGGTTCAATCCGGAAAAAAACGGGTAAAACGGATCCGGTACCGCATCCGTTTATCCCCCATAGACTTGCATTGTTGCCGGATTGTACCTGATGGCTTTGCGTTGCATCCGTTTTTTTCCGGATGCGGCAAAATAATTGAATGCGGCGGCCGGATAGAACGTATCATGTAACGTTTTTTGTCCCCTTAAAAAAAAACCGCATTCTGCCGGATCCGGCGCAATACGGCATTGTATACAATGGGTGTCTATGCATGCCGGATCCGGCGCAATGCGGTTTAAACCGGATGCGGTGACCGCATCCGGTTTGTTAAACAGAGCATGCGCAAATTTTTTTTTTTCCTCATCACAAAACTTATAAAAGGATCCAGCACATTCTACACACTTCCTGCCGGCTCCTGACTTCAACTTCTGCTGTCCTCCAGTCCAGTGCTCCAGGGAAGAGGTAATGTCCACAGTACTGTCCACAGATCACTGCTGTGAGCTGCGTACATGTACTTAGACATTTTTTTTTCTTTTTTTGCAGGTGCAGTGTTGCGGTACATTTCTGGGCATCCTGTTGCTGGGTCCTTTTAGCTTCCGTGGCAGTGCAAGAGTGTTCCTGAGGTAATGTCCACAGTACTGTCCACAGATCACTGCTGTGAGCTGCGTACATGTACTTAGACATTTTTTTTTCTTTTTTTGCAGGTGCAGTGTTGCGGTACATTTCTGGGCATCCTGTTGCTGGGTCCTTTTAGCTTCCGTGGCAGTGCAAGAGTGTTCCTGAGGTAATGTCCACAGTACTGTCCACAGATCACTGCTGTGAGCTGCGTACATGTACTTAGACATTTTTTTTTCTTTTTTTGCAGGTGCAGTGTTGCGGTACATTTCTGGGCATCCTGTTGCTGGGTCCTTTTAGCTTCCGTGGCAGTGCAAGAGTGTTCCTGAGGTTGAGGTCCTGTTGTGCGTGGCCTGTAATCAAAAATATGTCGTCTTCTGGTAGCCCGCCCTTCGGTTCACAAACTGAGGTATTTTTTTTTTTTTGTTTTTTTTTTAAAAAATACAAAAAAAAACATTTTTTTAAATCAACGACATTTACACAGGTGGCCGAAACATCACAGGAGATGCTGCCAGAAGAGGACGGAAGGGGTGGAGAAAGACACGGAGCGGGCGATCATAGTGTAAGTTTCATACAGGAATTGTTTACCACAGCACACCAAACATATAAGTAAATAATTTTTTTTTGTTTTCTTCACTAAAGGCTTCAACTTCTAGGGCTCATGATAGAGCTCCCCCAAGACCGTCCCAGGGTCGTCGTCGAGGTGGCGGTGGTCATAGTGTAAGGTTTTGTTTTTTTTTTTTGTTTTTTTTTTTTCATGTCAGTGTGAATTTTTGTCTATTTTTTTTTTTAAATTTCTTTTTTCTTTCTTTGAACAGGCATCCCAGCGTGCTCCCGATTCTGACGGTGAGGAGGCCGGATTTATCAACATCGACCTCCTCATCGATGAAGTTAGAGAGAGGGAGCCGCTGTGGAACATGGCTGACCGCCGCCACGCTGATTCGATCGTAACCCGTCGACTCTGGGACGAGGTATGCCACGCAGCGGTAGAAGGTTGGGGGGAGCTCAATTCTCGTGGCCAGAAGAAACAGCGTAAGTATTCACAGTTCAGTAGGTTATGCTGCCTGATGTAATGTGTTGTATAATAACCACTTTATGCTTTCCACTTTCAGGTGACAAACTTCAGAAGCGGTGGCGGTCTATCAGGGATCGCTTCAAAAAGGAGTTAAATCAAGAGATGCAGGCCCCGAGTGGATCCGGAGGACGCAGATCGAAGTACCGTTACTTTAGAGCGTTGTCGTTCCTCCGGACAACTATGGTGTGCAGAAGGTAAATATTCCACACAATATGTACAAAGTATAATATTTTATGTCTGTTTTTTTTTGCTTTTTTTTTTTAGTCAGGGCCAATGTATAGCAATTAAATTAATTATTGTTTTGTTTTTCCTCTTTTTAACAGCACCGTCTGCAGCACTCAGGAGCCTGCATCGAACCCGACAGGAGCGATCCCTGAACAGTCCGCCACTGGTGAACACACGCACAGACCCCACCCATCTGAACCTTCCCTTCCATCTACATCTGTCCCATCCACCTGCGCTGGAGCTTCCCGTGAGACTTCATTACCTGAAGCTGCTGGTGATGAGATAGCTTTTCCCCTACCCCACCCCTCTGACACTGCTGCCCTCAGTAGAACACCTTTGGGTTCTGGGCGTCAGCGTCATAGGGGTCAGGAAAAGAGCTATGCGCCAGAGTTCTTGCATCTAAATGCAGCCTTCCAGAACGCCATTCAATTATTATCAGAACAAAATCGTGCATCTTTTAGCTTCCTAAATGCAAATATGGAAAAAAATACACACGAATTGTGCACGCGTCTGGACAGGCTGCATTTAGATGCAAGTAAATCTCCCAATCATTGTTTTTTTCAAGCCGTACTAGAGCGCATGGAAAAGCTATCTCTTGACCATCAGATGCATGTAATGCAAGCCACACGGAAGGCTCTGGGGCAGGTTGACTCCCAACCACCTCCACCCACCCCTACAAGACCACCTGCCCCCCCTCCAGCCATTGTCCCTACTCCCCCTGCTGCCCATTACCAGCCTGCTGCCCAGTACCAGCCTGCTGCCCAGTACCAGCCTGCAGCCCAGTACCAGCCTGCTGCCCAGTACCAGCCTGCTGCCCAGTACCAGCCTGCTGCCCAGTACCAGCCTGATGCCCAGTACCAGCCTGCGGCCCAGTACCAGCCTGCGGGCCAGTACCAGCTCCCAACCACATCTGCCCCTACACTTCCTACCCACTACCACATCTCGCCTTCCACAACCATCATGACCCCAACTCAAACCACTAATTCACCCGCCACCTCTTCTGTCTCCCAATCCCTCCACTCCACCCCTCAATCCTTACCAAATCCCATCCCATCTCCTGGTTTCCCTCTTGGTTTCTCTACCACACCTTCATCTTCTGTTACTTCCCCACCACCACCACCAACACCACTTTCCACCCTCAATACTCCAACTGTGCGTGTGTTCCCACCTGTCAGCCCCTCCAGTACTATCTCCACCCCAAGCCCAAGATTTACAAATTTATAATTTATTTATCTATGTAATAAAAAATAAACGTTTTTGGTTGAAAAGTATTTATTTGTTCTTGATTTTTTTGGTGTGAATATTATTTAGCAAGTTAAGTTAATAATAAGGTAATACAAAAACATAACATGTTGTTATTTGACGGGGTAAAAATTACAAATTTTTAAAGCGAGTGAAAGATTAAAATTAACAAGGTTAACAAGATATTATTTAATTTATTTATAATTATTTTTATTTGTTATAAAAATGAAGAAAAATCTTACACCATTTGATCTTGCCAATCTACTCTACCTTCTGGGGACACAAAATAGTTAGCATATATGTCACGGATTGTTGAACAGGCAACACTACTCCTAAATCCAGGACTGGTGTAGTCTGACAAAGAGGTGGATTCCAAACTCTGGTCATCCAACGACAAAGGTTCCTTTGTTAAAACAAAATTGTGCAGTACCACACATGCTTTCACTATTTCATCAACAGTTTCAATGTTTAAATTAATGGCTGTTAACAAGACTCGCCATTTGCTGGTTAGTATCCCAAAGGAGCATTCCACCATTCTTCTGGCTCTGGATAATCTGTAATTATATATTTTTTGTGTTTGCGTCAATCCACGGCTTGCATATGGCTTCAATAGATGTTGGGATAGTTGAAAGGCTTCGTCGGCCACAAAAACAAAGGGCATTGGGGGCTCACATGTGCCAGGAAGAGGTCTTGCAGGAGGGAAATCAAAAGTATTCCCATAGATTCGCCGCCCCATTGGGGACATTTTAAAGACCTGCGAGTCATTGGATCTCCCATATGCGCCAATGTCCACTGAGATGAATTTGTAGTCCGCATCCGTTATTGCCATTAGGACAATTGAGAAATACTTTTTATAATTGTAGTATTCTGACCCCGAAGCAGCAGGTTTCACAATTCTGATATGTTTGCCGTCCACTGAGCCAAGGCAATTTGGAAACTGACAAATGTTATAGTATTGTTCAGCAATTGCAAGCCATCTTTCCCTGGTGGGCTGGGGGATGAAATCCTCATGGAGGCAATCCCACAAGGCTTGGCAAGTGTCTCTAATGATTCCCGAGATGGTGGAAATTCCTAGTCGAAACTGGTAGTGGAGGGATGAAAGCGACTCTCCAGTTGCAAGGAATCTGTAAAGGAAAGACAATAATTATAAAAAAATAATAGCAAACACATTCCAGTTAAAAGTCAATTTACAGGAGGATACAATTTAAAAAAAAAAAAACTTACCTAAGCGTAACCAGCAAACGCTCCTCGGGTGTTATAGAGAACCGGCTGTAGGTGTCCGTTTTACGGATGTTGTCCGCAACAAGGCCAAGGAGGACGTCAAAATTATTCACTGCCATCCGGACATAGCTTGTGAATTTTTCATGGTTTCCACGGAGCTCCAGGTATAGGGTTGAAAACACCCCACGTGTCAGTCTCTGGGCAGTCAGGGGATGGATCCAAAAGCGTCGATGTCGCTGACGCCTCAGTCGCTGTCGCTCCTTTTCTCTGACGATGATAGCCAAGCGATTTGCCTCAAATATAAAATCTGCAGCGATCTTTGTGTAATTTGCAAGAATAGCATCCATGGTTTCTGCTTGTCTCTGTCTTCATTCTGTCATATGTGCTTCAAAATACTGTATATATACTATATGTTCCCAATAGCCAATCAGAATACGGAACTCGTTAATTGTTTGTTTAGTGTTAAAAAAACGGATCCGTCAAAAAACGGACATAACGGATGCAAAACGGATGCAAACCGGACACACCGGATCCGTTTTTTAACGGATCCGTCCTAAACGGATCCGCTAAAAAACGGATCCGGTAGGTCCGGTTGGCTCCGGTTTGCACAACAAAAACGGAAACGTTGGATACGGCAAAAAAAAGGAATGTGCCTGAATACAGAAAACTGATGTGTGAAAGTAGCCTTAGGAGGAGTTCGGTGCCGGTTCACAACATCCTCAACCACACATAAGCCAGTTGCCCTCTCACCGAGACGGGGTTAGTGGAGGGTCATTTAGAATGGTCACCATATCCTCTGGGGCCTCCCACCCCCCACCTCTGGGGCTCGAGTGGGTGGAGTGACTGATCAGGGGAGTTGGAGACACACACACACACTAAGAGGTTCGAGACACCACCAGGAACCAAGAGGCTGGTGGGCACTTCACGGCCTGTCAGTAGAATCTGCCGGGCAGAGGATTTCAAGTCTTCTGGCTCACAACAGTGCCCGGGGCAAAGCAGCATATAGAGTCAGGAGCCATGATCATAGGGCGGCCCATCAACGGACTCGCACTGCCTGCTATATGAGATGGGGGAACATAATCACCCCCAGGACTCGGGACCCTGTGTAGCTTCAAGTTGCAGGGACCCACACAACAGAGTGCAGGGAGGAAGGACTCACAAAGTATCTCACTGGTACCGGCCCCCGAACTATCGGGGATCGTCTGGAGCTCATCACAGCGAAGTCTGGCAGTCCAACGGCAGAAGCAACTCAGTGAGTAAACATCTTAAACTGCAAACTGATCCTTCCCAAGCCCCGCGCTTCCCATACTGGGGTGGACAACTACCCTCAACATCCTCCCTGGGGCCTAGCACTGCCTGTGGAGAGCTGCAAATTCTGAGCTGCATTACCATTCACCCCAGCAGAGAGAGACCTTGCGCAGCGGCG
The DNA here is from genome assembly GCF_048569485.1 of Anomaloglossus baeobatrachus. NCBI lineage: Eukaryota > Metazoa > Chordata > Amphibia > Anura > Aromobatidae > Anomaloglossus > Anomaloglossus baeobatrachus. Next base: position 698,928,078 of record NC_134353.1, read on the forward strand.
ACTCACCTCCTGGCCACATACCACAGATGGCGTCACGAAAGACAACTACTTCCACCATCATCATCCCCAAACCCCATAATTTGGTTGACACCACGTGATCACGACGCTGGGCCAGGCCACTGTGACAACCCCAAACCCCCACACCGGCCCGGTGATGAGTGAATCCGCCAAGACCCTGCGGGCGCATCATATATAAATACATAATTTAAAAAACTGTCTGCCTGCTTTAAGTTGGATGATTATTAAAAATTGGGTGGAGGCCACAACAGTTTTTTAAATTATTTATATATTTTTTTAAAAAGAACGGCATGGGATCGCCTCTATTTTTGATAACCAGCCGAGGTCAAGTTGACAGCTCAGGGTTGCAGCTTGTTATAAAAATAGGCGAGACCCCATGTCATATTATATGTATATATATATATATATATATATATATATATATATATCTTATATATATTATATATATATATATATGTAGCGCCCATGAGTACATCAGGATGCTACAGGGAACTACATCCTTTTTCCCCAGGGTGCAGGACCTACCCCCCCATGGTTCCAGGTTCCCAGAGACCGGTGTCACCTCCATCAGCCCCACAAATCCCAACCCACACCTCACACCATGACCTGTCAGACAAACTAGTGGGTTGGTCTAGCTGGAACAGGGCCACCCACCTAGGGTCAGGCAGACTGGTGGGAGGGGGCAAGTGAGGAGACAGTGACAGCTCTCAAAGTGAGAGGAGCTAGAAAGACAGAACTTGGGTCGCAGATAGTGGTCGGGACCAGAGAAGTCGGTGACCGGGTTCAGGTACTGACAGAACTGACCAGTACTGAGCACGATGGGGTACAGGACCCTAGGTCAGGAGCCAATTCAATGTCCTGGACGTGGGTCTTCAGGGACCTTCGTAGAGCTCAGAGACTGCGGGCATCAGCACAACGCGGGGGACAGGGTTTTCCAGACAAAGCAACTCACTGAGGTTCCAAGTGCCAGCCCTTAGGAGCAAGACTTCACTTAAAACTGAAGAACTGGCTCTTACAGCTTCAACCTATAGGGACCCACACAGACAACAAACAGTGCACAGAGGCATGTTCTGGACTACTAGTGACACCGGTGGTACCAGGGACCTGGACGTGCTCCAGGCAGCAGCAGCTGTACACAGAGACTTGGTTAAGAACAGTGTGTGCCTCAGTTTATCTCCACCTAAACAGTGCATCAACCACCGCAGTGAGTACGCCTGCCCTACACCCTGCCTTTTTACATCTCCTCATCACCCGAGCTTCGGGGCCTTCCCTACCTGCGGAGGTACTGTCACCTTGCTGCTCCCCAGCATCTGCCCCGGTCCTCCTTGTAGCAGCGGCGGTACTCCCATTACCACACCCCGCAGGTGGCATCACAAACAGTTGCCCTGTAAATAACCCCTTCTCCAGTTTTGAGTATCCGCCGAGCCCGGGTCCGGACCCCTCGAGCCACGACCACCCCAGATCCGAGCACCCCGGTCGTCACCGGGGCGGCACATATATATATATATATATATACCGTATATATATACAGTATATACAGTATATACAGTATACGTATATAATTATATATATAATTTATTCCCTATCCACATTTGTTTGAAGTGAAATTGCACCCATTTTGCTTCCTTTTGCAGCTACCTTAGTACAACCATTTTATAGCACACATGTTCAGGTCTCCATTGACTTAATCAACTTGTCAAGTCAACTTGATCAATAAGCACAAGTCTGATATCCGTTGTGGCCGGTCGTTACTACCCATACCCCAACATTTCATTGCACAAGGACATATGATCTCACAATTACGCTTTCAGGTGATTGATTCTGTTGATGTTCTCCGCAGGGGTGGTGATAGGATTAGACGCTTAAGGGAAGTTGAAGCCAAATGGATTCACACTTTAGACATTATAGAACCACATGGGCTGAACCGTAGATATGAATCAGGTCTATAAGTGGTTTTTCTTATATTGGTCGTTATGGCTCTGCTCTTGATCTCACCCTGCAGTATTTTGGTTCATTGATGTATGTTAATACAGCTTCTGATAAATTTACTCTCTATATGATTCTTTTAGGTACCTAACAATCTGGGATGCTTTCAGGCTGGTTTTTTGTATAACTGTATATAGATGTATATAGCTTAGATCATATAGTGTATATAGTTTGCGGGCCCCATATTTTTTTCACATTACGATAGGGTTTATATATTGATTCCCCAAACCCCCCCCCACCCCCCCCTTTTTCTCCCTTCCCGTCTTCATGTTCATTATCCCTGGGACCCTGCTGTTACGTGTATTTGGATTTTCTATACATGGTATAGCAATATGTTGGAGGTCTCTAATCATGTGTAATCCAGTGTATGTATACATACATATGTGCACATTGTACACATTCCTTTGTTTAGGGTGTTAGATTAGCACATTGGTGCACATATATGGCATGTTTACTTCATTAGTGCGCACATGTTGAAGTATAACATCGATATAGGTTTACACATGAGATAAGATAGATCATCTTATGTTTAAAACATGATAAACTATGGTGAAATGTAATGATCTATGCCATTTTTGCGATTCTAATATATTTCTCCTTTTTTTCAGAATTACTGATACCGCACTCCTGGGCACTTTTTCTGATATGCAGCCCATAGAACGGCACCTATTTACCACTTATTTTGGATTAGTGACGCCCCCTACACTATCGTCACTCATAGGACCCACCTCCTAGCCTTCCCCTCTTCACTAGTGGCACCTGAGACCGGAAAAACGCAAACCGGAAGTGACGTCACCCGAAACCGGAAGTGACGTCACCCGAAACAGGAAGTGACGCGACGGATAGTCACATGACGTTTGGAACGCAAACGTCACACTAGGCCACCACCCCACTTCCTCATTAACGCGACAGGAAATGATTAGTGCAGGTTTTCCCTTTATAAACCCCCACTAGCCGGCATTCATCACTGCCACACTGAGGGAGTAGGTCCTGTTGCCTTTTCACACGGTTCAGGTGAGTTACGGGGTGATGCTTTGCGGCTTGTTTGTATAACTTTACTCATGTCCTCCTTCTGTCTTTGTTTAGACAGTCCGGTCCCCCTTGGGCGATACCCATAACCATTTAGGAACCTGAACAGGTCTATCAACTATGTTATGATCTCTAAGTTCTAATAGATAAGTTAAGTATATTCATTTTTGAAAAAAATGTCTTTCATTCATTAGAGACCCTCACCTACTATATATACTGCAGCCTGGTTCCCTATACTAGACAGGGATTATTGCTCAGAGGACTTCCGCATGCAACACTAGAGTATACAGGAACTGGTTTCAACTAGGATAAGGACACTACTCTGTTGCACCTCATTGGTAGGTCTCACTATATAAGTCATATGTCCGTAGACACATAATCAGTACAGTCACAATATACTGTGTTATGTATTATAGGATACTGGAGCAAAATTTTGCCCTCCTATTTCCTTACTAGACCCTGTTACAGAGTGAGTACATGTAAGTTCTCTCCTTATAATATGATCCAGTGTGTGGATCCCATGGACTTATGTCTCTTTGTCTCCTTATAGAGGAAACAGTGGCTGCACCTAACTATAGAATTTGAATGAGCCGAACTAATATAGCGGCCGGGCGTATTACACATGATCCATAGTTCTAAGGTATTAATGTTAGGTACATATAGAATGAGGATTTGACATTTATATCCAGCTGTTTAGACCTGTTGTTGTTTTTTATCCTTGATAGAATATATGGTTAATTATACTTTTGAGCTACGGTCCTTCGGTACTTGCCGCGAAGCATTTCCTAGTAACAACTCACCTGGCCTAACTACCACAGGTAACGTTAGCTTTATTAGTTACACTCCGTACAACACTATCCTCACCATTCGGACACCTTCCATTTTATGACAGGGTGTTGGTATCATAGTCATTATATACCTCCTATGTTCTACTTACAATGATCATAAATCCTAATTGATCCTTCCGCTTTTCTAAACTGGACCCCTACGTTGACAATATGTGATGATTTTTTGTACATTTGTTATATGCTTTGTAATTATTTGTGTTCACATTTGTATTTAGATGGTCCCTTTGATGAAGACCAAAATATGGTCGAAACGTTAAAATTGTGGACATCATATGCATGAATCCTTTTTTTCAAAATAAAATAAGTATAAAAAGAAACTCTTTTGTGTCTGACTACATTGAGGTAGTGTGCCGGAGTTCTCCCCCCTTCTTTAGTCTACGTATTTTCTCCTGAGCACCTATATGGTGAAGCAAGGTCTTCCCTCCCTTTCGAGATGTTAACCCCTCCGTGGCCAGGGGGAGTGGTGTCCCGGGACTCGGTGATGGATGGAGTGGGGAACCCGTCGGGGGTGAAGGGATATCGGGTACTCACACAGTCCAAAGTAACTGACGCTGACACCAGGTAAACCAAACTTTTGAATACTCTGTCTCCGTAGGTCGAGCCCGCTGGGTCTGTGCCCCTTTGGTGTTGCTGATTGGTCTGAAGCCTTGTCCCTTGGCACTGTGTGTCCTTCGTATGGATCCCTTTCGCTTAAAACTACTCGGGTCCCGCTCACCTGCGTGGCTAGCAGGGTGATCTTGCTCTCAGGGTTCACGCTTGGGATTTTCTGGAAGGTTGTTGGAAGTCCTATCCCCCTCGTTGCACTAGTACCCCTATTATGGAGCGGGTGGGGAACGATTCCTGAAGACTCAGTTCCCATCGGGTGAATTACTGGGCTGCGTGAAGCTTCTTGCCAGCCTAGGGTCCACGTACCCCATCATACCCTGGCCCCTGGCCGGTTGTAGCACAAGGCAGCCGGCCTGCTCTCTGTAGCAGAACCGTGCCCCCTGTCACTACCCCATGCAACCGGGGTTCCAGCTCCTTCTGGCCAGGCCAACGTCTGGCACCTGGGACGGGTACAGGAGCCCAGCTCCACAGCGTGACCTGTCCTGTCACCGCTGTCTCACTGCTCAACTACTACTCAACTGACATCTCTGCCCTCCCTCTTCCATCCCTCCATCTGGGTGGCCCTATTCCCCTCAGGCTGCCCAATGGGTGTTTGGTGGGTGTGGTGCAGTGTTCCTCAGGATTTAGGTATACCTTTTGGTAGCAACACCAAATTGACAGGACCCGTAACCAAGGAGGAGCGGGTACCATGCAGAGGGGCAGATTGCACGGCACCCTTGTGACGACCTGATAGGCAAGGGCATCACACCACCATGACATGTCACAAAATGCTTGGTTACCGCAGAGGAACCGCATAAATTTATTTTATTCATATCAGAAATATGGCGCCTTATGCGGTTTTTAAGTGGTCCTATTGTGCAACCCACATATTGTTTATGACACAAATTGCAATCGATCAGGTAGATGACCCCTTCACTATTGCAATTCATGTATTTATTTATCTGATAACGGGTGTCCGTAGAAAAGGATCCCCTTTCTCTACAAATTGACACACTTTGCATGTGTGGTGACTGCACCTATAAAAACCTTTCTGTGGAAGCCATGAATTAACATCATCTGTATAGTGACTGGGACAAAAAATATTTCCTAGTGTTGTAACCCGTTTAGGGACAAATTTTATAGAGTTTTTTTTTTTTTCAATGTTGTAGCCAATATCGAGTTTTGATTGACCAGTGGAATATATTTTTTTTTATTATTTGTACTATGTCTTTGTATTGAGGACTAAATTTAGTAGTAAAGACAATTGAAGAAGATTTATATGTATTCAAATTTTTTATATTTTTATCCTTACTATTAATTAATAAATCTTGTCTGTTTTGTCAATAAATTTTTCTGCTTTATCTAATGTCCACCTCGGATATCCTCTATTATAAAGTCTATTAAAAACTATAGCTTTCTCTTTAATGAAAATCGTATTATCACTGCAATTTCTGCAGATTCTAACTAGTTCACCTGTGGGGATATTGCTTATAACATGCGATGGATGGCAGGAACTAGCATGTAGGATCGAATTGTTGTCAGTGGGCTTTCTATATGGGCTTATGTCTATGGAACCACTATTTATATGACCTGTCAGATTAAAATGATCATTCTACCTAAGATACTCTATTTTTTTTAGAGCTATTCCGCTCACTATACCCCCGCTATATCTAAACAAACTCCAAAACATTCTAAATGGCTTTGTCTGGGATCACAAGAGGCCTAGAGTCTCCAAATCCATCCTAATTAAGCGAAAAACGAGAGGAGGGTATAGTCTGCCGAATTTAGAATGCTATTACAAGACTACTATCATTAAACAGAGCCTTAATTGGCTACAGAACAACCATTATTTATGTTGGGTAGATCTTGAACTTGCATCAAACAAATAAGCGGTCTTTACACGCTGCAATCTCACTAGCGAGATCGCAAGTGATCGTACCCGCCCCTGTTGGTTGTGCAACACGGGCATATCGCTGCCCGTGTCGCACAACCTCGCTTACCCCCGTCACACGCACTTACCACCTGCCCTGCGACGTCGCTCTGGCTGGCGACCCGCCTCCTTCCTAAGGGGGTGGGTCGTTCGGCGTCACATCGACGTCACACGGCAGGCGGCCAATAGAAGCAGAGGGGCGGAGGTGAGCGGGACATAAACATCCCGTCCACCTCCTTCCTTCCGCATTGCCGGAGGAGGCAGGTAAGGAGATGTTCGTTGCTCCTGCTGTGTCACACATAGCGATGTGTGCTGCCGCAGGAACGAGGAACAACATTGCTAACATCCTGAAAACGATTTTTTTGTTTCAGGACGACCTCTCCACGGCAAACGATTTTGCCCTCTTTTGCGATCGTTTAAGATCGCTCTTAAGTGTTACACACTGCGATCTCGTTAATGATGCCGGATGTGCGTCACAAACAACGTGACCCCAACGATAATTCATTAACGATATCGTAGCATGTAAAGCCCGCTTTATTCTTCCATCAAATCACTTATTTTACTTTATATTCTCAATCCTAAACTACCCCTACCTAAGTCCTCCACTTTGGCTTCTACTATATTGGCATGGAAAAATTTGTGCAGAAGAACAGCAAAAACCCCGACATTCCAACAAATTAAAAATTATCCACTAAAATTACTCGCACATATTTCTAAAGAAAACATTCCCTCCAATTGGCACGACTTAGGCCTCAGATGTAAAGGTGATATACGTACTGGTCACGATTACATCCCTTTCTTAGATTTAAAGATAAGACACAAAATTAATGACTCGGATTTTACTCTACTCATTTCCCTAAGAACTTCCCTTCACAAAATTTTAGCCAACAATATCTCTATCCCTGAGACCGTATGCCTTCTTATCTGCAATCCCAACAAGAACACCATCTGGAAAACTAAAACCATTTATGATGCCATAAATGATCATATGGAACCAGTTACCCAAAGCTATATGTTGTCGTGGGGGGAAAAAACCTCCAAAAGAGCTTCTCAGTAGAAAATTGGCAATCAAGCCTAAAAATTACATACTCCTCAACCTTCTCTGCTGTCTTGCATGAATCCTATTATAAAGTACTAACAAAATTATACATTATGCCCTCTAAACTAAACAGAATAAATGCAGGACAGTCAGCTTTGTGTTGGTGGAATTGTAGTAAAAAAGGCACCCTACTCCATATCCTATGGGAATGCCCAAAGGTTAAAGCTCTCTGGAAAGAAGTTTCAAAACTAATAAATCACTCCTCTCATATCTCAGTTGTGATTCACATCTTTTTAACAGCTAAGCAACTCATTCTGTCCAAATGGAGAACAGAACATGTTCCCAACATCTCTGATGTCATTCATCTGGTATCTATCCATCATGATTATGAGAAACAGCAAGCGATAATCAATAACTTGTTCCCTTCATACCATAGAAGGTGGAATAGCTGGAATCTCTTTATAAAAAGCAATAATCCCTAGAAAATATTGATTATGTACCAGCTCTACCTCCTTTCCAGACATACCTCCCTCCCACCCCTTACATATATCCATCCCCTCCCCCTTCCCTGGTGTTTTGCTTTTTTCTTTTCTTCTTCTCTCTCTTTCTTGTTCTATTTCTTTCTCTCTTTTCTTTCAATATTATACCAAGATTCGTTTTCAGTTATTTCCTGTTAATTATAATAAGGTTAAATCACCAATATTAATTAGATACTCATTTATTTGAGAAAACTATGCACTGTAATTAGTAGGTGATTGTTCTTCCTTATCCTTTCTCCTTCCAATTTCTCCATCCCTGTTCCCTTGTTTCCCCAAATAAAAAACCTTTTCCTTAATTTTTTTCCACCCCATCTTTCCTCCCCCCCTCCAAGATATTGTTAAACTACATGCTTAGTTCAAATGTTATATTATATGTATTGACAAATTCTTATTCAAAAATTCTCACGAATGTTGTTCAATTCTTTACTTTGCCTAGAAATTAATAAAAATTATTGAAACAGAGTGATCTACCCTGTTTCCCCCGAAAATAAGACACTGTCTTATATTTTTTTTTGGCCCTGAAAAAAGCGCAAAGCGCTAGGTCTTATTTTCGGGGGGTGGGGGGGTGGCGTCTTATTGACTTATTCTCGAGGAGACATGGTTGGGGGTAAGTTTACCCCCCACAAAAAGCAGATCCCCCCCCATCCCAGATTCGTCATACTTACCAGCCCACGGCGCCTGTATGGCTCCCAGATCCTCCTATGATCTCCCAGCATGTACGCTGCATGCCTCCCCTGCGTCTGGCTGACATCAGATCTCACACACATACATCACACACACACACATCACATTCCACATCATTTCTCCCTGTGATCTCCCTGCAACTGTGCTTCCCTGCATCTGGCCGACACTCACACATCAGAACACAGTCACATATCAGACAGAAAACACACACACACACTTCTCCCTGTGCCCTCCTGTAGGAGGTCCCAGCAGCTGTGCAGCACACCGTCCTCCTCTGCCTCCTGCTGACACTCCCAGATCCGATCGCATACATTCACACACACACACACACACCATACACGCACACATCCGATCGCATACACTCTCACACACTCACGATATCGCACATACGCGCGCACACACTCACAACATCCGGAGATACCACATGCTTCCGGCCATGTGATCCTCGGCAGGTCCTGGAAGATCACTGCATGCACAGTGCACAGTATCGCCGCCGAGAAGCAAGCGATATCGTTGGATGTTGTGAGTGTGTGGATGCGATCTGTTGTGTGTGTGCGTGTGTGTGTGTGTGTGTGTGTGTGTGTGTGTGCGCGTGTGTGTTTTCCGCAGCAGGACCTTAATGCGCTCACCTGCTTCCAGTCGGCGTCTGGTTAGTATGATTGCAGTTCTTCTTTCTTCTGTCTTCTCTCTTCTGGTGATGCCCACTGTCTATAATGAAGTGTCCTGCAGTGTCTTTAACTTTTTCACTGCTGCATGACACTTTATTATTGACCGTGGCTAGGTCTTATTTTCAGGGGATGTCCTATATTAAAGCTTCCCTGAAAACTCCTGGGAGGTCTTATTTTCTGGGGAGGTCTTATTTTCGGGGAAACACGGTATTTAAAGTGTTTATTTCTGTTAATGTTGATGATTATAGGCTTACAGCCAACGAAAACCCAAAAGTTGTTATCTCCGAAAATTAGAAAAAATACTACAAAACACCTGCAAAGGCTTTCTAAGCATTTAAAATGGTCCCTTAGTTCGGTCCAGTAAGCTACACAATTATGAGGAAGACTGATGACTTGACAGATGTCCAGTAGGCAGTCATTGACACACTCCATAAGGTGGGTAAGCCACAAAAGGTCATCACTAAAGAAGCTGGCTGTTCAGAGAGTGCTGTATCCAAGCATATTAATAGAAAGTTGAGTGACAGGAAAAAGTGTGGTAGAAAAAGGTGCACAAGCAACCTATATGAGGCCCATTACTACAAGGACTACGGGAGACCCATTACTATGTGAAAGGCTTGGTGGGGCCCATTACTATATGGAGTACTTTGTGGGGCCACTATTATATTTGGAGAGCTATGTGGATGCCTTTATACTTTATCTAGAGTTATATGAGGGCCATTATACTGTGTGTAAGGAATTGGACAGTGTGAATGTTTGTGTGGGGTCTGACATATTGTGCGGAGGGCTGTGTGGGGGCAATTATACTATATGTAGAACCATTATACTGCATGGAGGGCTGTGAGGGGGTCACAGTTGGGGATTTTACTGTGTTGAGGTCACCATTCATTGCTAGGTTACTTGAATGGGAGTACAGTAGGGTCATCAAACTGTGCGTGTGGAAGGTACCGTATTTTTCGCTTTATAAGACGCACTTTTGTTCCCCCAAATTTTGGGGGAAAGTAGGGGGTGCGTCTTATAAGCCGAATATAGGGGGTATATATATATATATACATATATACACTGCAGGGTCCAGGGGAGGTGGGGGCGCTGCTGGGGGCAGGTGAACGCTGCGGCGGCAGCGTTTGATCTCCTGCTCCCGCTCATATAATATGTACAGCCGCTGTCCATCTCCGGTGGTGCTGAAATCGCACTGCAGTGACGGGCTGGGGGAGCGGTGCATATTATAAGTCCCTGCGCCCCCCTGTGATGGCACATGCCCCCCCTGTGTTAGATATGGCCCCCAGGCTGCTGCTCATTCTAAAATAAAAAAAGCTTTACTTACCCCCTCCAGCGTTTCTCCCCGTGTCCCTGCTTCCACTGTGATCAGGCACGCATAGATCTCAGTCTGCTGTGCCGATCACATGACCGCACTGAGAACCAGGAAGTGGAAGAAGAGAAGCACGGAGCCAGACAGGAGGGAGCTCAGCGCTGGAGGAGGTAAGGAGGGAGTGTTTTATTTTACTATGGGCAGCAACCTGGGGGCGATATCTAACACAGGGGGACTTGTGCGATCTATAGGGGCCATGGGCAGCACAGGGGAACGTGTGCCATCACAAGGGGGCTATATTCAATATAAGGGGGCCATATCCAGATTAAGGGGGGCTAATTTTAGGATGGGGGGCTATGAGGGACATATACCCTATATGATTTGTTAGAGGGACACTGGCATTATAAGATGGACCCCATTTAACATTAAAAAAAAAATCTCTTTTTCTTCACCAAATTTGGGGGTGCGTCTTATAAAGCAAAAAATGCGGTACTATGGAAGAATTTATTGTGGGGAATCATACAGTGTTTGTGGGGCACTTTTGTTGCCATCATATTTTATGTTTGCAATGAAAGAGGAAGCTAGGGGCTTCAATAGGAGAAAAATTACTTTGTATGGGCTGTAAAGTTGTGAAATATGCTCCTTTGTGACCCAGCTGAATAATATTTATTTATTGGGGGGGGGGTCATTTAGAAATTCTGCTATGAGGCCCCATGATTTCTATGTATGCCCCTGTATCGTGTAGAGTTATCAGTCTGACTCCAGTACCTAGCACTAGTACAAGTAAAGGAAGAACAGAGTCTGCTGCTATGTATGAGAAATAGGCAAACAGGCCAGTAGAACAGCCTGGATCAGCTTGTCTAAATGAGCAAGTAACCAAGGAAGAACCAGTGCCCATGCCACCATGTTGAAAACCACTACCAGTATTATGAGAATGTCTTCCATGCCCATGAGCACATGGCTACACTACATGACTTCATGGCTATAGTCAGTGTCTGATGGCAGGAGCCACATGTCTACACTTGGACGCAGCATGTGGAAACATTGCCGGGGGCTGGGGCAGCATTGGCACAGGAGGATAGGTAAGGCCACTATTACTTATTGCATCATTTTATACCATTAGCAGCCACTGTTTAAAAAAATGTAATTGGAAAAAATTATTATGCACAAAAAAAAGCTAAAACTAAAGAAATCTGAGTTTGGAAAAAACTGTCAGGACCCCCAAAAAGTATGAAAATGGCAGGAAAATGCATTGTTTAACTCAAACATATTACTACAGTGTTTTTGCTGAAAAAAAAATAACAACTAGAAATATTAGCACAAAAAATAGCATAAGGTGAAATTGGGCAGGTTGCTATCGGCAACAGCTACATTTTTATTAATAATAAACAAGACCTCTATTTCTATAATTTTGCACTGTTGTATAAGGGAGGAAACTGTTGTCTTTAGGCATAAAAGACTAGGTGCTCATAATCTGGCGCAGAAGTCCATTATTATAAGTGGCTTATATTTTTCATATTTTCCTTTTGTGAAGTCTTAATCACCTTGTCCTCACAGCCTTGAGCCTAACCAATACGTTCTCCTATATAATTACTACTTAACAATGTTAATAACAGGCGGTGTCACATGTGACATCATCTGATACAGGCGGCCATTGTTACCTCACAGCATGATGTCACAATGACTGGGAATCTGTACAAGTTGGTGGACTCAGATGTTCAGGTCAAGAGGAGAAGACAAAGAGGGCGGTGGATCCAGGATTGATGACGGTGAAGAAGGGAAGATCCGAGGATCCCGGATCAAGGGCACAGGTAAATGAGGAACTTTACTGGGTTTTCAATCAGTTAAGCTTGTGCCAACATGTACTCTCAGGCTCTGTTCACACTGGGCATTTCTGCTGCTACTTTTTAGCAGCAAAATCTGATCTCTTGGCAGTAAAAAAAAAAAGCTGTGTTTTTGTGCTGAGTTTTTGCCACAGTTTTTATTGGGTTTTTGGTGTGTCACAGTACATACAAACCAAAAAATGCACTGCGTTTCTTTCACTCTCATGGCTTTCAATAGTGAAAAAAAGCAGCAAAAACAAATGCTGAAAGAATAGAATTCTTTAAAAGACGCAGCATTTTGCCAGTTCAGTAAGGAAAAGAAGTTGGTGTCTGTATGTGCATGAGATTTCTGGAATCTCATAGGTTTTGCTAATATGGTAAAAAGCAGTTTTTTATTAGCATGTATTTGCATAAAACCAATAAAAAAAGCAAAAAAAAAAAACCCCACACCAAAAGCAACGTGTGTGAAAATTGCCTTATCCTCCAACTCTCCTGCTTGTGGCTGTAATATACTATATTGTATCAGACTTTGCTGTTAGAATCTGTAGACTTGGGTGATGAAGGGTCTATGTGAGGTCATAAGGCGGCGGAATGTTGGACACAGAGTTCCATGCAGCAATCATGGAGACACCACATGGAGATGTAAGCACAAAGATGGCGCCTGGGAGGGAGACACTACATGGAGATGTAAGCACAAAGATGGCACCTGGGAGGGAGACACTACATGGAGATGTAAGCACAAAGATGGCACCTGGGAGGGAGACACCACATGGAGATGTAAGCACAAAGATGGCGCCTGGGAGGGAGACACTACATGGAGATGTAAGCACAAAGATGGCGCCTGGGAGGGAGACACCACATGGAGATGTAAGCACAAAGATGGCACCTGGGAGGGAGACACTACATGGAGATGTAAGCACAAAGATGGCACCTGGGAGGGAGACATCACATGGAGATGTAAGCACAAAGATGGCACCTAGGAGGGAGACACCACATGGAGATGTAAGCACAAAGATGGCACCTGGGAGGGAGACACCACATGGAAATGTGAGCACAAAGATGGCACCTGGGAGGGAGTCACCACATGGAGATGTGAGCACAAAGATGGCGCCTGGGAGGGAGACACCACATGGAAATGTGAGCACAAAGATGGCACCTGGGAGAGAGTCACCACATGGAGATGTGAGCACAAAGATGGCGCCTGGGAGGGAGACACCATAGTGGGGACTTCAGTCAGTAACTCTACCAGTGGTAACTGTGGGTGGCGCACCTTGTTGGTGATTCTGTTACTTAATTTCAGATTTTATGGGGGAAGAAATTCTCATTATTCCATCATATGGAAGAGGGTTTTGTACTCATACATTCGGGAACATACTATATATAGGACTATTTGCTTCATTTTATGTATTTTGTTTTCAAATTGCAACATTTCATTGTAAATACTTAAGCGATATTTTTCAAAGCTTTAAGCCATTTATTAGACCATTTTTAAACACCTACTCCAAAACTTAAAAATAAAAGAGTCGGGACATAGGTAACTTTTCTGATAGGAAATATGACATTTTTAATACTGCACTTCTACATAAAGGTAACACATAATGTAGACAGGTAAGAACTGTCTGAAAAATACATCAAATAAGTTTCTGTTGCAACCATTTTTAACAAGATTAAAACATACCAATTTTCTAAAAAAATATTTTTTTTCTTGACTTGAAAAATGTGACACATTAATCTCATGTAACATTGGGAAGTGCATTACCATGCTTGAAAACTTGCAGTGGCAGAATTTGCTCCACATTTATCATTAAGGTGCAGAATTGAAAAAATATGGATTGTCAGATATTGAAGTGAGTGATACAGAAAAATGTGGAGCAAATAGTGCCATTTTTGATCACTGAGACCATTACATTTTGGAATGTTGCAACGTATGCATTGTAATATGTCATTATAATCTGAAAAATTGGTAGGTGGGGGATTGTTGTACATTATTTGTTCTCACATATGTGCAGATATGGGGCATCTAGTCACAATTTTATATAAGGACCTCAGATCACATATAAACACAACCAATTGAAGTACATCTTCCATTTTTATATTAGTCTTCAGATTTCTAGGCCTTTCCCTGACACTTATTTTTTTTTCTTTCTAGGGAGTATATCTGGATCCAGAAAGCAAGACTGAAGATTTAGAAAGGGTCATGATATTGATTAGTGTTAAGCCTACTTTACACGTTGCAATTTCGCATACGATATCGTATGCGATTTGCAACGCCCCCATCGTATGTGCAGCACGTTCAATTTGTTGAACGTGCCGCACAAACGATTAACCTCCGTCACACGTACTTACCTTCCATACGACCTCGCTGTGGGCGGCGAACGTCCACTTCCTGGAGTGGGAGGGACGTTCGGCGTCACATCGACGTCACACGGCAGCCGGCCAATAGAAGCGGAGGGGCGGAGCTGAGCGGGACGTAAACATCCCGCCCACCTCCTTCCTTCCGCATTGTGGGCCGGGAGCCGCAGGACGCTGGTAAGATCTGTTCATCGTTCCCATGGTGTCACACACTGCGATGTGTGCTACCCCGGGTACGATGAACAATCTGACGTGCAATTCTAGAGACAGGTACGATGTGTATGCGATGAATGTTTTAACGTTCAAACGCAATCGCACGTACCTGTCACACACTGCAATGTACCTTACGATGCCGGATGTGCGTCACTTACGACGTGACCCCGCCGACACATTGCAAGATACATTGCAGCGTGTAAAGCAGGCTTTAGATTATAGGACTATCGGTATATTATATTTGGTGCCTTATGTGTCATCACATACTGATTATACAAAACAAAATCTGGACTCTGTTTTATGGCATTCTGCTACAGCCATTTCTTTGTATTCCTGTACGGAAAGTTGGCATGTGGGATGACACCACCTGTATACATAATCCCTATCCATCTGCTTGTTTTGCAGTATGTTGAATCTTGGTATATGGGCATTGCATCTATAGAACCTGGACTTAGTTTGGTTTACATACAAGTTGATGGTGTCTATTTTCTCTTAACATTTGGTGGGATGCAGGTCTGGAGAGCTGTTGTCATCCTATTAGATAGATAATGAATGAATGTATTATAGAAATGTCTAATATCATGTTCCCTACTTTGTTATTATGTCACATCCTGGTCTCCATCTTGGACATCATAACAAACGGGCACTTTTTTTGTTTAATTTCACATTGGAACTATGGGAAAAATGACACTACAGCTACAGAGGCGACCGTCTGATGGCCCAGCTCGACTACCCATCTCTCCTGAAGACCCTTTCAGCTATTTGAGGGTTGGGTGGAGGACATCATCTCTGAAAATAGGGTCCCACAGCTGCACCCCAACAGATTGAAGAGTCAGTGCCCTAAAGCCACAGGGGGGTGTGTAGTCACTCACTACATCACTTAGGATGATTTCATTCTTCAGGAATTACACAGGAGTGGTCCTTGTGGTGGGGTGACATATAAAATCTGTCCTAGTCTGGGGCAATAGCGAATGCTATTTCTGGTCTTCAAACAACAGGCCTAAACGCGTCTTATACTGCCATTGGCCTAATTCCATTTCTTCTGTTCAGAGTTTATGAATGCTACATAAGGGATCTGATATGATATAACCGTCCGATATTTCAGCTAGTTAGTTGTAGTATAGCCTTGGTCTAGGGTTCTTGAACTGATCGCCTTTTCTCGGGGTCAAGAAGGAATTTTTTCCCTGTGGCACAAATTGGCTGAACGTGTCCAGGTTTTTTGCCTTCTTCTGGATCAATGGCTTTAGGTATAGGTAGAGATTGCATTTAATAAAGTGTTCAAAACTGAATGATCTGTCTCCTCATTTCTTTATATTATATAGCACTTAGTTATGTGTATACATTGTATCAATTTTAGGACTTCTGACTGCTGCAATACATCAAACTGAAATACAAGGGGAGTAACTATGTCTAATAGATAGGTGGCCATGTATGTACAAGTAGTTCAGCTTCTTCTGTACCTTCCATAGCTGCAAATAGAGAGTAACTTGGACAAGAGTGTCCACCTATTCTCTACCTGATTGGTTTGGTGGTAGTCCTAAATATGGGAACTTCCAATAATTAGACATTTATTTCATACTAGTAGATAGCCCGTTCCAGTACAGTGACTGTAGTATATAATGCATCCACTTGAGGACAGAGTTCTTGTCCCAGGACATCAATCGTAATATATATATATATATATATATATATATATATACATATATATATATATATATATATACAGGGCTGTATTTTGCCTTCGTGCTGCCCTAGGCACTTTAAGTGGTCGCGCCCCTTAGTGACAACGTAAAACTGAGTTTTCGCACACGACATCTGTTTAAGGCAGATCTACTCTGTAGCACACTTTAAAAAGTATCAATAAGAAACGAACCCCCCCCCCCAATGGGAATCACCACAGGCACATCAAAACATAGCATGAGTATAAAATATTCCCACCACACCGTCCCCACTTATATACTGTGACTGTGACACTGCCCCTAATAAACACCACACTGCCTTCCCTTATAAACTACTGTATATCCACCACACCTTCCTCGATTATGAAATATGATCTGTACATTGTGAGGAGGGAGCAGCATGATGTGAGGACAATGTCCCATGCATGCTGCCCCCTCCTCACAATGTCCCATGCATGCTGCCCCCTCCTCACAATGTCCCATGCATGCTGCCCCCTCCTCACAATGTCCCATGCATGCTGCCCCCTCCTCACAATGTCCCATGCATGCTGCCCCCTCCTCACAATGTCCCATGCATGCTGCCCCCTCCTCACAATGTCCCATGCATGCTGCTCCCTCGTCACAATGTCCCATGTATGCTGCTCCCTCCTCACAATGTCCCATGCTTGCTGCCCCCTCCTCACAATGTCCCATGCATGCTGCCCCCTCCTCACAATGTCCCATGAATGCTGCCCCCTCCTCACAATGTCCCTTGCATGCTGCCCCCTCCTCACAATGTCCCATGCATGCTGCCCCCTCCTCACAATGTCCCATGCATGCTGCTCCCTCCTCACAATGTCCCTTGCATGCTGCCCCCTCCTCACAATGTCCCTTGCATGCTGCCCCCTCCTCACAATGTCTTATGCATGCTGCCCCCTCCTCACAATGTCCCATGCATGCTGCCCCCTCCTCACAATGTCCCATGCATGCTGCCCCCTCCTCACAATGTCCCATGCATGCTGCTCTCTCCTCACAATGTCCCATGCATGCTGCCCCCTCTTCACAATGTCCCATGCATGCTGCTCCCTCCTCACAATGTCCCATGCATGCTGCCCCTCCTCACAATGTCCCATGCATGCTGCTCCCTCCTCACAATGTCTCATGCATGCTGCCCTCTCCTCACAATGTCTCATGTATGCTGCTCCCGCCTCACAATGTCCCATGCATGCTGCTCCCTCCTCACAATGTCCCATGCATGCTGCTCCCTCCGCACAATGTCTCATGCTTGATGCTCCCTCCTCACAATGTCCCATGCATGCTGCTCCTTCCTCACAATGTCCCATGCATGCTGCTCCCTCCTCACAATGTCTCATGCATGCTGCCCCCTCCTCAGTGTCCCATGCATGCTGCCCCCTTCTCACAATGTCTCATGCATGCTGCCCCCTCCTCAGTGTCCCATGCATGCTGCCCCCTTCTCACAATGTCCCATGCATGCTGTCCCTCTCCATGAGCTCCTAATGCTGCCTTCCTCTTTTCCATAATGAGACCTTCATGTTGCCCCACTCATGCTAAGACCACCACACTAACGCTTATGCTGAGACCCCCCCCACACACACTACCCCACTCTTGATATTGACTCCCCTACATTGCTCCACTCCATACTGATCCCACACATGCTGCCCCTTCTTCACAATGAGCTCCCAATGCTGCCCCCTCTTATTCTGAGTCCTTACACTCCCCCCACCCAATCGATTTTGTCATTGCACTATCCCTCATCCCTTGTCCTCTGTCTCTAGCATTAGCCCCTCTCTCCCACTCCCCCAGCATCAGCCTCTCTCCCCCAGCATCAGCCTCTATCTTCCCTCAGCATCAGCCTCTCTTCCCCAGTCTCAGCCTTTGCCTCCCCCCAGCCTCAGCCTGCCCCAGTCTCCGCCTCAGCCTCCCTCCAGCCTCCCTCCAGTCTCAGCCTCAGCCTCCCTCAAGTCTCAGCCTCAGCCTCCCTCCAGTCTCAGCCTCAGCCTCCCTCCAGCCTCCCCCCAGTCTCTGCCTCTGCCTCCCTCCAGCCTCCCCCCAGTCTCAGCCTCAGCCTCCCTCCAGTCTCAGCCTCAGCCTCCCTCCAGCCTCCCCCCAGTCTCAGCCTCAGTCTCCCTCCAGCCTCCCCCCAGTCTCAGCCTCCCTCCAGTCTCAGCCTCTGCCTCCCTCCAGCCTCCCCCCAGTCTCTGCCTCTGCCTCCCTCCAGCCTGCCCCCAGTCTCTGACTCTGCCTCCCTCCAGCCTCCCCCCAGTCTCTGCCTCCCTCCAGCCTCCCCCCCAGTCTCTGCCTCTGCCTCCCTCCAGCCTCCCCCCAGTCTCTGCCTCTGCCTCCCTCCAGCTTCCCCCCAGTCTCAGCCTCTGCCTCTCTCCAGCCTCCCCCCAGTCTCAGCCTCTGCCTCCCTCCAGCCTCCCCCCAGTCTCTGCCTCTGCCTCCCTCCAGCCTCCCCCCAGTCTCTGCCTCTGCCTCCCTCCAGCCTCCCCCAGTCTCAGCCTCTGCCTCCCTCCAGCCTCCCCACAGTCTCAGCCTCTGCCTCCCTCCAGTCTCAGCCTCTGCCTCCCTCCAACCTCCCCCCAGTCTCAGCCTCTGCCTCCCTCCAGCCTCCCCCCAGTCTCGGCCTCTGCCTCCCTCCAGCCTCCCCCCAGTCTCTGCCTCTGCCTCCCTCCAGCCTCCCCCCAGTCTCTGCCTCTGCCTCCCTCCAGCCTCCCCCCAGTCTCTGCCTCTGCCTCCCTCCAGCCTCCCCCAGTCTCAGCCTCTGCCTCTCTCCAGCCTCCCCCCAGTCTCAGCCTCTGCCTCCCTTCAGCCTCTTCCCAGTCTCTGCCTCTGCCTCCCTCCAGCCTCCCCCAGTCTCAGCCTCTGCCTCCCTCCAGCCTCCCCACAGTCTCAGCCTCTGCCTCCCTCCAGTCTCAGCCTCTGCCTCCCTCCAGCCTCCCCCCAGTCTCAGCCTCTGCCTCTCTCCAGTCTCAGCCTCTGCCTCCCTCCAGCCTCCCCCCAGTCTCAGCCACTGCCTCCCTCCAGTCTCAGCCTCTGCCTCCCTCCAGCCTCCCCCCAGTCCCAGCCTCTGCCTCCCTCCAGCCTCCCCCAGTCTCAGCCTCTGCCTCCCTCCAGCCTCCCCCCAGTCTCAGCCTCTGCCTCCCTCCAGTATCTGCCTTTGCCGCCTCCCCCCCCCCCCCCCGCATGCGCAGATCTCTGGTCTGCATTAGAGACACTCCCACGCTCCTTATGAATCCACTTACCTGCTCCAGTGCCCGCCGCCATCTTCCTGGCTCACGTGAGTATCCTCTTCTGACACCGGCTTCCATCACGGCGTCCTCCGCGGCGTCCTGCTGTGAGCTCTGCATGTGACGTCCACACAGCAGTGGACGCAGCACAGAGGAAGGAGCTGATTGGCGCGCGCCTGTGACCCCGGAAGTGCAGGCGCCGGCAGTTCCGGGGTCAATCAGCTCCCTGTGCTCGGCGGCCACAAAAAAAAAAAAAATGTAAAAAAAAAAAAAAAAAATTTTTTTTTTTTTTTTTTTTTTTTTTGCTGCCAGAAGGTGCCGCCCCTCACAATCTGCCGCCCTAGGCACCGGACCACGGGTGCCTAATGGTAAATACGGCCCTAATATATATATATATATATATCTGTTTTTATGAACAATCTACAGTATATATAATATAAAAAACAAGAAAGCCAGCACTAAATGTGCACTACAGCACTAAAAATTCCAAACTGTACTTATTATTAAAATTTGAGATTTTTGGCAAAAAATTATAATTTCTTGAGCTACCCCGCCACGTCACGGCAAATTTCTTTGGGGCAGTCCTACTTTAAAATATTTTTATATAAAATGTGCCAGACGGCCTCACATGTGAAAACGTAGAACTGTTCTTAGCAGCACTTACTTGGTGTTTTTCAATCCCGTACCGATGACTGAATCATGGCTGTGGGCGGGACAGGTCCAAGCAAATGCTGCATGAAGTAAATAGCTTGTGGACAGGGCTTGATGACTGAATGTGAACAGCCACCAATTGCCAAAATCAAGACAGGTGGAATACAACCTAAATTACTTAGACATTTATTTCATACTCGTAGCCTGTTCCAGTACAGTGACTGTAGTATGTAATGTATCCACTTGAGGACAGAGTTTTTGTCCCAGGACAACAATCGCAATTACAATATAAATATCCATGTTCATGAACATTGGTATAATAGATTGTAATGCAAATATGTGAAGGGCATACCATGATGGAGAGTGAACTCCTCTTTTTCAGGTGTCAGAAGATTGAAGTGCATTGCTGAAGCAATGGTGCCCAGAGCGATGTACCTCACAAGAGACTTAACGCGTTTCGGACTGCGGTAAAAAACAAGAGAGTCCTTAATAATAGGCTTATGATTAAGGACTCTCTTGTTTTTACCGCAGTCCGAAATGCGTTAAGTCTCTTGTAAGGTACACCGCTTGGTCTCCACAGGTACTTTTTTAACCATGGAAATAAAGATTTTTGATGTTTTTATAATATAATCGTGCCGGATCCTTTCTTCCGTTACTCCTTACTTTCGTATTACCGGCTGGGACCTCCCGGTGGATGCCGTGCATTTGTGGACTTCAACACTCAGACAGCAGGTGAGATGAAAAATCTCCTTTCTCTACCTTCATCTTTGTGGCCCTGGAATCCATGGATCAATATGTTTGGTTGAGTATCCTGCACCCACAGCCACAGGCAGTGATTCGCTTCCCTCTTCCTTGGCTTCTCAGCTGGGCAGCACCTGTCGCTCCAACAGGTTCATTTTAATGGTTTCTTGCTGATTCTATGCTATTTGTTTCACACCACACCAGCTTCACTAGAACAACTCCTTGCATCACCTGTACTCTAATTGTCTCTTCAAGGTGGAAGGCGACAAACTCTAATGCCACCTATTGGAAGTAGCAATCTAAAAAGTCAAAAGTGGCCCTTTAACAAGCCTTTCCATATGACCTAGGATTTATGCCAGATCAGAACCTCAATTTGGAGACATGGTGTTTCGGGATGATTGTCCCTCATCAGTGCAAGGTATGAGATCTGATCTGGCTGTATGAGAAGCTGTAGTGGGGTCTAAGGGGAAAACGTTTCTCCTTGCGGAGACTGTCAGTGGTGAGGAGAAATATTTCCCAGAGGAGCATTGCAGCTATAAGACTCTTCACCACTGACAGCCAGATTGGTTTGTCAGTCTCCACAAGGAGAAAAGTTTTCCCCTTTGACCTGTACCCTAAACACACTGACCCCTATACCAGGAACTTCCTCTCCTCCTGACCCTAATGCTCCTTCCTTTCCCTGGCTAGCTAGGTGTTAATGTGAAGCCCCACAGGTGCGGTGTCGGTGTAGCAGTGCATTACCTTCAGGGACTCCATGTGGTGGGACGGTTCTGGTCACAGGTAAGATGTCTTCTTAGGATTGTCGTGACGCCACTCTCGGTATTACGGTCAGGGTGACCGCCACTGCAGATTAAGGGGTGCCTGGGGCTGATGGTGGGTGCAGTCAGTTGTAGTGGCCTCCCGAGAGTGAGGCAAGCCCCAGGGCCCTGGGTAGGTGTGTGGAACCACAAGGCGCAGAATGACTCAAACACAGCAGAATGTCTTTCAGGGGTTTTACTCACTATTGATGGCAGGGTGAGTAACACGGGCGTAGCTGGGATGAACCAGGCTGGAACCAGGCGTCCTTCAGGCTCACTTGTGAGGGTGACTACTGACTCGCCTTCCTTAGCCCTTCTGTTGTTTGTGATGACCCCGACTTGCAGTCCCTACGGGGGTCACCCAGGGAAGTTGCTGCTCCCCTCGTTTCGGCCCGTTTGCTTGTAGCCTGGACCAGGTCACTTGCCAGCTGCTTGCCTCCTGTGAAGTATGGGCCCTCACTTTGCTACGTGGCTGCGGACTCTGTGGTGTTGTCTTGGGGGTTTGAAGTGCCCCCTCAGGCAGGTTTGGCAGAAGAAAGGTGAATCTATCTCTGCACTGGGACCTGTTACCCGTTTGGACCTGGTACTTCCCTGGCAGTCCCCTTACTTTGCCACCCCGTTGCTCTCTTTAGCCTTGGGTGCATTTCGGGCGGCACTACCAGGTGACCGGTCTCCCCCGTCAGTAGTCACTGTGCGGACGCTTTTAGACTGCAACAGCTCCAGGGTCTGCTTCTGCTCTCCCTGAGTTGCACACTAAACTGGCTCACTTGTGGGTTCTGCACTTCTGCTCCTGTCTGAGCTCCACTTCCATGCTCCTCACTCCTCCACTCTCTGCTTCAGACTGTTTGTTCCTCCTTCTTTTCCTCTTTCCCCACTGTGCCTGCCTACGTCACCTAGCAACCAGACTCTCCACCACACCCCTTGAGTGGACATGGAGGGCACGCTCCCTCCTGGAAGCTCTCAGGAGTCCTCCCAAAGGTACATGTGTGAGACCTGATTACTATGTGCCTTTGTAGTCACACCTCGGTCAGCCTTCTGGATTACCTGTATTGCACTGCCCCCAGCATGGGTGCAGTACTCAGTGGTGCCTGACCAGGTCAGGGGCGCCACATTCCCCCTTAGTTATCACCAGCATGCCCTCGGGCTGCAAGACAACATTTTAAAATGCATAAAACAGTTAAACATTTAAAACATTATAAAACCACCAGGTACCATACATCACCACCCTCCACCCACAAGTCCGTTAACCCACCCAAAACCTTCTCAGGAGGCAGGTCACCGGTCCTTTTGGTAACCAGGTCTGGGCCATCTATTTCCTCAGACCTTTCCTCCAATCTTCCTCTCCCGTTGGCCGCGCTTTCAGCCACTTCTGGCAGGATGTAGAGGCGGCTTTCGTGGTCTGGTGGTCTTCAGGGTATACCTGGCCTGGTGCAGCCGCGCCTTCAGCCTCTTCTGGCAGGATGTAGAGGCGGCCTCCACAGTTGGTGCTGACCAGGTACCCTCTTTGTGGTGGAGAGCCAGGTCCCATAAACAGTAGTGCTCCCTTGTCACAGGCGATCCAGGCCCCTAAACAGGCTGGCTCTGGTGGTGGTACCTCTGGGGTAACTATGTACATTGCGAGAGTTTGTGACTATAGCCAGTTCATAGCCTATGTTCTATTTCTTTTTCAAAGTGCAAAAAGAGGTTTCTCACATAAGTTCATGTGGGCACATGCTTGAACTTGAACGTTGCAGAACTTTAACCTGTAACTCTCCTTACTTTATTTCTTCACTTTACATGGACGTCTTGGTGACTGCAGGCTCCCAGACTACGTACATGCTTGTTATGGTGATGGCTAGAGGTTCTTCTTCTTGAGGGTTTTGGGCTCTCTTCATCCCAGTGGGAGTACGGCAGCATCTCTGGCTCTGGGCCTCTCCTCCCCCTTAGTGCTCTTGAGCACTCCTTCCATTGTAGCGCGGGGGATAGGTCCTCATCCACAGGCCAGGGCGGTGGACTTTTTATCGTGGATGTTACTGGAGTCTTCTTGTGGGAATGCGGAGGGAGAAGATACCGGTCCACCATCTCCTTTGGGAAATGATCCTCCAGATCAGCCTTAAGCCTCAGGTATTCGGGGTCCTCTCCCGGTGGGGACGGGAGGTCCAATTCCTTGGGCTGGGGAGTGGCGTCTGCTCTGGCCTTACAGGCTGGGGTAGATAACGGTACAGTTTTGTCTTGGCGGGCCTCACCCAGCATGGCGGCGGCCTGGTCTTGGCGGGCCGCACCTGGTGTGGCTGCGGCCTGGTTTGAAGTCGCTGTTGCGGTCTCAATCAGGGTCGCAACCGGAGTCTCAGCGGGCATCGCTGCTGTGGCCAGTTCTTGGCGGGCCGGGCAGGGCATCGCTGCGGCGGCGGGGCTTGGCGGGCCACACCTGGCGTGGCTGCGGCCTGGTTTGGAATCGCTCCTGCGTCGTGGATCGGCGTCACGGCTGCGGCAGGATCTTGGCGGGCCGGGCAGGGCATCACTGCGGCGGCCTGGGCTCGGCGGGCCGCACCTGGCGTGGCTGCGGCCTGGGCTTGGCAGGCCGCACCTGGCGTGGCTGCGGCCTGGTTCAGCGTTGCCGTGCCGGGCGTCTTTCTAGGGACCGCGGGCATGGCAGCAGGGGTCGGGGCACTCGCGCTGGCAGGGGCAACACAGGACTCACCCATCCGTAGCATCATCGGGGTCTGAGTCGTCGCCGCCCGGTGTGGCACTCATCGCGCGGTCCCCCTCTCGTAGGCCCAAACCGCTGTAGCCATCTCCAGAAGCTCCGTGCGTCCCTCTCTGATCTGCCGTACGATCCTGGCCTCCAGTCGGTCGCAGAACTGGGCAAGCTCCCGGCCCCACCAGGCAGCGGAGCCTGGCTCTGGGTCTCTGCGTTCAGACACCATCTCCTCTGCGTCGTCGCTGCTCTCCAGATCTTCTCTCAGCAGCAGCAGGCTTGTCACTTCCTGTAACACTTCTCCCAGCAGCAGGCTTGTGGCTTCCTTTCCTTCTCGCCGTCTCTGCACGCCTCCGCTCTCATCACTTGCGAGGTCAGGACTCTACAGGGGTTCTCTGGGTAACCACACCTCTTCGTGGGTGGTAACTTCTTCCAGCGAAGGCTTCTGTTGTTTTTCAGTGCACTTTTCATGGTGGCAATATGGCGGCGCTTCCAATTTTTCAAGCGGACCGCCCAGGCACATGGTCACCTGTCTGTACAGGTCTAGTCCTTATCCTGTTCGTGACGCCAGATGTGAAGCCCCACAGGTGTGGTGTCGGTGTAGCAGTGCATTACCTTCAGGGACTCCACGTGGTGGGACGGTTCTGGTCACAGGTAAGATGTCTTCTTAGGATTGTCATGACGCCACTCTCGGTATTGCGGTCAGGGTGACCGCCACTGCAGATTAAGGGGTGCCTGGGGCTGATGGTGGGTGCAGTCAGTTGTAGTGGCCTCCCGAGAGTGAGGCAAGCCCCAGGGCCCTGGGTAGGTGTGTGGAACCACAAGGCGCAGAATGACTCAAACACAGCAGAATGTCTTTCAGGGGTTTTACTCACTATTGATGGCAGGGTGAGTAACCCGGGCGTAGCTGGGATGAACCAGGCTGGAACCAGGCGTCCTTCAGGCTGACTTGTGAGGGTGACTACTGACTCGCCTTCCTTAGCCTTTCTGTTGTTTGTGATGACCCCGACTTGCAGTCCCTACGGGGGTCACCCAGAGAAGTTGCTGCTCCCCTCGTTTCGGCTCGTTTGCTTGTAGTCTGGACCAGGTCACTCCAGCTGCTTGCCTCCTGTGAACTATGGGCCCTCACTTTGCTACGTGGCTGCGGACTCTGTGGTGTTGTCTTGGGGGTTTGAAGTGCCCCCTCAGGCAGGTTTGGCAGAAGAAAGGTGAATTATCTCTGCACTGGGACCTGTTACCCGTTTGGGCCTGGTACCTCCCTGGCAGTCCCCTTACTTTGCCACCCCGTTGCTCTCTTTAGCCTTGGGTGGATTTCGGGCGGCACTACCAGGTGACCGGTCTCCCCCGTCAGTAGTCACTGCGCGGACGCTTTTAGACTGCAACAGCTCCAGGGTCTGCGTCTGCTCTCCCTGAGCTGCACACTAAACCGGCTCACTTGTGGGTTCTGCACTTCTGCTCCTGTCTGAGCTCCACTTTCATGCTCCTCACTCCTCCACTCTCTGCTTCAGACTGTTTGTTCCTCCTTCTTTTCCTCTTTCCCCACTGTGCATGCCTACGTTACGTAGCAACCAGGCTCTCCACCACACCCCTTGAGTGGACATGGAGGGCACGCCCCCCTCCTGGAAGCTCTCAGGAGTCCTCCCAAAGGTACATGTGTGAGACCTGATTACTATGCGCCTGTGTAGTCACACCTCGGTCAGCCTTCTGGATTACCTGTATTGCACTGCCCCCAGCATGGGTGCAGTACTCAGTGGTGCCTGACCAGGTCAGGGGCACCACATTAACCCACACATGCCTGAACACAGGATACTGCAGCCCACAGGAAAATATAATATATCTTTTAGGTTTTAGTACTGCTTCCATGAGGAATAAAACATGGTGTAATCACTCAAAACCATATACTGTATTGGTCCTAGTGTGAAAGTGTGAGCCGGGGACAAAGAAGTTGTTTAAGGAGCCGTATCTGGAGATTGCTGCTTCAAACTTTGCTTGTTGTGTTCCCATCCTTTATTCCCTTTTTGGTTAACTTCACTAATCCTTTCCCTTTACTCCTGCCTGTAGTTTGGTGTGCTTTGTATGATTTCAGTTTCTTTACCTTTTGTCTGTCTATCCCATTTTGTAGCAATAGCAGGAGCAGATACCCAAATGGAATAGTGAATTAGCAGGGTATGTTAAAATGTAACCTTTAATAAATTTATATAAAAACAGGGGAAAAATTCACAGACAATAAACACATCAAGTGATGATCCGAAAATAGGAAGTTGTGCATACAGCAAGGGTCTATATCGGAAAATCACACCAGAAGCCTGCTGACAATGTAAAATTGCAGAGGCTGGCAAAAAACCTATTAATATAAGGCATATAAAATGGAATGGTCTCACCGGTATATCTTTTGTTCAACACCCTGGTGATGAAAGGATCGCAGAGGGGGAGCTATTTAGTGCCTAGCTACCACAAACCTCTCAAGTTGAGATCCATTGAAGGCGTGCTCCAGTCTCCCTACGCGTTTCGTTATATTAATCTCATCAGGGGAGCTTTTCTGGAATATAGAGCCAAGGGTAAAACACCTCTTGTGCAGAGGTAGACGCTCCCCCTCTGCGATCCTTTCATCACCAGGGTGTATGCACAACTTCCTATTTTTGGATCATCACTTGATGTGTTTATTGTCTGTGAATTTTTCCCCTGTTTTTATATAAATTTATAAAAGGTTACATGTTAACATACCCTGCTAATTCACTATCCCATTATGTGTCTTCAGCCTAGAGTGAAAGTAGTGTTCCTGCAGCCCTGCTCAATAATCAGGGTTGTGCTCAGAGAAAGACAGGGCTAGGAACGTTATGAACCTGTCTAGGGATGTCAAGAAGCTCAGGGTTGTTCATGCAAAAGGTCAGGGCCTATTCCTCCCCATACTTCATTAGTGGCAGTATATCAATTCCTCCCATCACATCTCCGACTAACCAGCTCCTTGATGGAGCGTGTCAACCAGGAAATGCCTCGGAATGGTACATGGTGCCTTTCGTCAGCTAACTACAACCTCACCATCAGAAGCTCTGGTGCAGACTGGGTATGAACTTAGTCTGGGGAAAGCCTGGTTCTGAGAGCAGTGGGTCTAGATTCCTCTCTCACCTCCATCTTGTAGCGTGACAACAAATATCAGCTAGTTTGAATATAAAAAATGTCTAGAAAAAAGCAGCTCTAACAGTTGCAGTCACAATATGATGGCAAGTAACAAGATTTCTTGGCTGTCTGTGTAAGAAAAACTGTATCTGTGGCAGTCAGCTAATCAACTTAATGTATGTGTACACAAAATCTTTTTCTGTAACTTGCCTGAAAAAGTTCCACATAAATAATAAAAAGAATTAACATATGTATTGAAAAGTAAAAATGTCTTGCTGCTCATCTCTTTGGTCTTAAGCTTCTTTTGACCTCTTCAAGTTTTCGAAAACACAAAATGTTAAAAGAAGAGACCTGACTTTTCTTCAGGTGGCTTCCACTTGGAAGCTGGTCACTAGTTTTAAAGGTGTCGTAAAAGATGCTCCAGAAATCCAGCATGCCTTGAAGCATCTTCCTCACAAGTCTGACTTCGAGCCAAGACATCTACAGATGTTCTGTTCAGTCTACTAGTGAAAATACAACTAAAGGCTGTCCCTATATGTGTGAAGTCAGAAAAAATATTAATTATTATTATTACAATATTATTTCTCTAAAGACAACCTATTCCATAGTTCTTTTCAAATTAGAGGGGATATATACAGACAATGTAAGACATTACAGAGTAAAGGCTGCTCTACACGCAGCGACATCGCTAGCGATGTCACTCGTGAAAGCACCCGCCCCCGTCGTTTGTGCATCATGGGCAAATCGCTGCCCGTGGCGCACAAAATTGCTAGTACCCGTCGCATAGACTTTCCTTCCTAGCAAACAGCCTCTTTTCACAGCGACGTCACACGGCAGGCGTCCAATAGAAGCGGAGAGGCGGAGAGCAGCCGCAGGAAAGTCACACCCACCTCATTGCCGGCAGGACACAGGTACAGTGTTGCTCATCGTTCCTGGGGTGTCATGTAAGGGGTGGGCAGACCCCTTACAAGGAAGCACAGGTTTTCTCTGAAGTGGTTAATGCTGTCCCCATAGAAACTGTACAGGAGGGAGGAGGAGCCGGCAGCTTAGGGGGAAAGGAAGTGTGTGCTGAAGGCAGTTGTGTCTGGGACGGGAGAGAAGAAACAGCCAGGGGCAGAGTGTGGAGCTGAGTGGGCAGAAAGAAAGAAAGAAAGAAAGAAGGGAGCTGGAAGAACAGGGAAGCCGGAGAGAAAAGGAGCGGGCGGAACCTCGTAGGGTGAAGCAGTCCGGTGTGGGTCCGGGCTGTGGGTAGCCAGAAGAGGGGAGCCTAGGTGAAGTGGAGTAGCCGGGCACATCCCCACTAGAGGAGACAACAAGGAAAGATTTCCCCGGACAGGAATTGTGACCGTGCGCTACAAAATCCGTGCATTGAGCTGTCTGTGAAACTCTGTGCAATAAAGATGTCGTCTGGTTTATCTGATCCCTGCCTGAAGAGTCTTCCTGCGGCTGAAAGTATGCTCTTTTACACCACACTCTGCCCCACAGAACAATCCCCTGTCCCAAAAGTGACGGCGGAGCCGGGGGTAAGCCTGATAGAAAAAGGGGCCACGACTACAATCCCCGAGGCACCCCTGGCACCCCGTTACATGTGGCGTAGTCGGCAGGATCCGGATCGTATGCAAGGGGACCCGCTCCAAGAAGATGGAGACCAAGTGGTGCCAAGGGCCCCTGATCCGGACTTTCAGCGAAGATTTCCAGTCCCATGGTGGGAAGAAGAAACAGTGCCTGAGGCGTTGGACCGGGCACAAGATGGCGGCAAGATGGCCGTTGTCTGTGAAGACACAGAAAGCGCGCGCAGAATTGGCGCCAAAAGAAGAGCCTGGGGCTGGCCGGTGCCGAAAAAGAAGTTCGGAGTACTCCGCCCAAAGAGGGGAGGTGCCGGTCCCAGGGCACGAAGAAGATATGTGAAGTGGGCGGTGTTCCAGAGAAAAAGAAGAACCGTCGCGTAGGGGTCGACCTGATGTGTGAGACTGGGGGTGGAGTATACCCAAGAGCTGGAAAAGTAAGCCCGCCTCCACTTCCTCCAGCATCTCCACTGACCCCGACGCCATTACCAGAAACGCTGACTCCGAGCAAGATGGAGACTCCAGGAAAACAGCAAGCTGCGGTAGCCGCACTAGTAGCGACTAGCCTGGGCAGAGGACGCCCGAAGCAGACTGCGGCTGCGGAAGGACCCACCCTTAACCTACCGGCTGTGCCAGGAGGACCGGAGCGGCCCACTACACAAGAGGCCGCACAGTGGCAACAGGAAATCGAGTGGGAGGAATGCCAATACCGGCGGCGGTCGCAGCAAAGACCGGTGCTAGCTGAACTCTCCCACCCGAGATGTTGGAGCAACCCGCCAACTACGAGCCCTTCCGGAGGCTGCGCCGGTTGCCCGGACAGTCCCTGTCGGAGTACGTGCAGGCCCAACGAGCCGAATGGCAACGTGCATATCATCCGGAGTCACTTTTCAAGACCGGAAGATGGCGGGCCTGTTTTTGTTCAACACCAGCGTTGTTTTGAGCCGGAAGAAGGTGTGTTGTTTGTAACCGTTCAAGTTGCTGAGCCCGGAAGAGAGCCTGATGCTGGACTGAGCCAGAGGCTCCCTCCGCGTCGTTAAGAAGATTTTTGCCGAGTTGTGTTCCTGCCAGCTAACGTCTAAGACCGGGAGTGCTGCAAAAGCCTCCGGGCAGAAACTCCACTAAGACCGGGAGTGCCTGCCGACGGCCTCCGGGCACGACTAAGACCGGGAGCTTCCAAGAGGAACTCCGGGCGCTGGACTGGTGTGCCCTTGCGGGTGCCCTCAGGTGAACATGTTCGCAGTTTCATTAAAATGACTTTGTTTAGTTTTAAAATGTGATTTTAGATTTGTGCCTTGCCGGGAGGCTTAGGCTTAAAGAGGGGAGGTATGTAAGGGGTGGGCAGACCCCTTACAAGGAAGCACAGGTTTTCTCTGAAGTGGTTAATGCTGTCCCCATAGAAACTGTACAGGAGGGAGGAGGAGCCGGCAGCTTAGGGGGAAAGGAAGTGTGTGCTGAAGGCAGTTGTAGCCGGGACGGGAGAGAAGAAACAGCCAGGGGCAGAGTGTGGAGCTGAGTGGGCAGAAAGAAAGAAAGAAAGAAGGGAGCTGGAAGAACAGGGAAGCCGGAGAGAAAAGGAGCGGGCGGAACCTCGTAGGGTGAAGCAGTCCGGTGTGGGTCCGGGCTGTGGGTAGCCAGAAGTGGGAGCCGGGCGAAGAGGAGTAGTCAGGCAAGTCACCCACTTGAGGGGACGCTAGGGCAGGCTTTCCCTCAGCTAAAGGAAGCGCCACAGCACTGTGTTTTGTTACTGCCACGTGTGGAGACTTGCGAAGAATAAAACATGTTTGTTATTTGCATTGAACCATGCCTGAAGAGTATTTGTACGCCGGACGACATCTGCACCACCACACTCTGCCCCACCAAGACATCTCCCGTCCCGATAGTGACGGCGAAGCCAGGGGTAAGCCTGACAGAAGGGGCCACGACTACAAGCCCAGAGGCGCCCCTGGCACCCCGTTACAGTCACACATAGCTATGCGTGCTGCCTCAGGAACGACCAACAACCTGCATCCTGCACCAGCAACGACATTTGGGAAATGAACGACGTGTCAACGATAAAACGATTAGGTGAGTAATTTTGATAGTTAGCGGTCGCTCGTACGTGTCACACGCAACGACGTCGCTAACGAGGCAGGATGTGCATCATGAATTCCGTAACTCCAACGACATCTCGTTAGCGATGTCGTTGCATGTAAAGCCCCCTTAACACATCATTCAACAATTAGCAAAAGAACTAAAGACCTTCCTTGTAAGCTTACAATATATGAGGAAATAGGGGAGACACAAAAGGTAAAAGTGACATAATTATAATAGATAAGGATATTCAAATAAAGCTGCATGAACCGATCATCAGCCTGTATCTGTATAAGTCCAGATACAAAGTGCTATTGAGTGTGTGGCGCCGTGGACAAGCCAGGACGTCACAGATACTGCAACAACACACCCCACACCCCGGCTAGGCACATCAAGGTCAGACAAAAATCCTTGTTGCCTCCCTCCAGGGGCTGATGTCCACACCAGGGGGTGGAGCCAGGCGGTTGGCCCCACCCACAGCAAGGTTGGCAGACGGTGGTGACCGTCTGCAGGAGGGGCTGATTGACGTGAACCGTAAGGACCGGGGATGGGCGGTGGCCCGCCGGTATCGGATCGGGGAGCGAAGAGAAGCCAGCACCATTCGGCAGGGCCTACGGACCCCAACCAGGCTAGGAGTCGCCGTAAAACTGGTCAAATCCGTTAGCGAAGAGAACCTACGGGGTTTCCCAGCAGTCAAGACCCGATTGAAGGCAACAGCTCAAACCGTGAAGTGAAATACAGTCACCGCCAAGGCTACAGTTCCCAGGGCCAGAGCCTGCGGGCAAAAGGGGCTCCCTCAGCCTCCATCCAAGCTAGGGAGCGGGTTACCGGTGGGAAGCCACCAGAACCGAGAATATCACACAGGTGCAGGGAAAGTCAGTCACCACCAACCTACCGGGAGAGGAACCACCGCAGCCGTCTGTGGGACCCGTCCATCCAGCCGTTTGTTTTACCGGAGACTTTGCATTCATCATTGGCTGAGTGAGTACCACCGTGCTGTGCGGCACCGCGCTGCCCCCGCGACCCTGCACCTCACCAGGCCCCGTAACCCGCCTGCCATTCCTCCCTCACCGGGCCCCGGGACAACCAACCCCCTACCCACGGAGGGGAAAAACAACATCCAAGCTGCTCCCTGTCATCGCTCCCGGGATCCCCGTCCAGAGCAGCGGTGGTGTCACAA
The DNA here is from genome assembly GCF_048569485.1 of Anomaloglossus baeobatrachus. Taxonomy (NCBI): domain Eukaryota; kingdom Metazoa; phylum Chordata; class Amphibia; order Anura; family Aromobatidae; genus Anomaloglossus; species Anomaloglossus baeobatrachus. The sequence continues at coordinate 698,960,805 of NC_134353.1, forward strand.
CCTCACCACAACCGTGGGTGGCGTCACGGACAATAAATCCCCAAAACCATTCCCTTTTCACTCACAGGCGAGGAGCGCCGCTCGAGTCCCCGGATCCGGCCCACCGCTCGAGCCACCGAGCAGCAAGCGAAGCAGCAGCAGCGTCGGACCCGAGCGTGGTGAGCGCAGCGTCCCCTCCCCGCCCGCGACAACTTGGCATCACGAGCAGGATCTTACCGCTCTGCTGTCTGATAGAGGTGCGCCTTGTGACCGCCGGAGGTGTCCGGCTGAAAATTTTGAGAAGCCGCAATTTTGGGTGCGAAAAGTCCCCGCTCGAGCGTCTCCTCGAGCAGTGGAGGCGCGAAAGCCGAAACCCCGCCCCTGTAGAGGAGGAGCCGAAAAAGACGAGGGGAGACGCGGATGGAGAGATGGCGGCGTCCTCGAATTGGAGCACGGGAGTACCCGCAACCGGGGCGTCTAAGCTCTGGGGGAACCGAGGAGGAGTAGCCTTTGAAGACTGTGGCCCGGGTGAGCTCCCCGTTGGGATCGCTGCGTGGCTGGAGCGGGAGCTGGGCCGGTTCTGCTTGAAGGTGAGGGCGCAGAGCCAGCAGCAGCTGCTGGATTGGAAGGCAGAGATGCGCAGAATGGTTGCCGTAGTGGGGGCCCGTGAGCAAGGGGCCGCTGCAGCCGTGCCGCGTCACGATCAGTCCACCCAAACTCCAGAATCAGCCCTGATTGCGTGGGAGCCGGGGGCCAGCACCACAGCCGGAGGTCCAGAGAGAATGCCACTGATGGAGGAGGGGGTCCCGAGTACGCTCCCCCCGCCACCATTCTTAACGGCCGTTAGTGGTTCTGGAATGAACTGCCTATGGAAGGAGAACCCAATGTACCGCCCGGTCCCCGAGTGGGCCGACCCCTGCGGTGGTAGCCGCCTCAAAGTCAGCGTAGCCCCGCTGCAAGTTGTCCCCGTTGGGACCATCAGTACCGTATTAAAAGTTTGAATGACAAGATTGATCAACCGAAGTTTATCTGATTGGAACCGTGATTAAACCGGCCGTTGCCGGCAACTAGTCCCCGTAGGGACTTTCTGCAACCGTTGCGTAAGGAACTTCTTATGGACAAGCCCGAGAACTTGCAGGGCAACCACAAACTAGTGGAATGTAAATAATTGTTGGCTTACACCGTTACCGCCTCCGGAGAGACTGATTTGGAGGATGGGCCTGGAGGAAAGGGATGGCCCAGGCCCGGCACTACCGTAACCGGTGGCGATCCTCCGGGGGCTCAGGGGTCCCCATGGACGCGGGTCCCCTGAAAGAGACTGTACCCGCTCGGGCAGCTTGGTTCTGGACTGGGGTCAAGGGGTGCTGCCCACTTCTTAGGGGCAGCATCAGGGCCAGGTTGTTTGGGTGGGAGAAGAGCGGAAGCCGTACCGTTGTAAAATGTTTGTGACGTTTACATGTTTTTACCGTTTTCTATCTTTTGCAGTTAACAAAAATAAAACCGCTGATGGACGGGCAGCCCACGGACGGTCTGCATTTTACTAAGGGGGAATGTGGCGCCCTGGACAAGCCAGGACATCACAGATACTGCAACAACACACCCCACACCCCGGCTAGGCACATCAAGGTCAGACAAAAATCCTTATTGCCTCCCTCCGGGGGCTGATGTCCACACCAGGGGGATGAGCCAGGCAGTTGGCCCCACCCACCGAGGAGTTCACAGTCCTGGAGGCGGGAAAAGGAGAGGAGTTCAGTTTGAGGAAGTGCGGAGTGAAGTGGTAGCGGAGGAGACTTACGGTGTCCGGGTGCGTGGCCCGGGCACACACAGCAAGGTTGGCAGACGGTGGTGACCGTCTGCAGGAGGGGCTGATTGACGTGAACCGTAAGGACCGGGGACGGGCGGTGGTCCGCCGGTACTGGATCGGGGAGCGAAGAGAAGCCAGCACCATTCGGCAGGGCCTACGGACCCCGACAAGGCTAGGAGTCGCCGTAAAACCGGACAAATCCGTTAGCGAAGGGAACCTCCGGGGTTTCCCAGCAGTCAAGACCCGATTGAAGGCAACAGCTCAAACCGTGAAGGGAAATACAGTCACCGCCAAGGCTAGAGTTCCCAGGGCCAGAGCCTGCTGGTAAAAAGGGCTCCCTCAGCCTCCATCCAAGCTGGGGAGCGGGTTGCTGGTGGGAAGCCACCAGAACCGAGAACATCACACAGGTGCAGGGAAAGGCAGTCTCCGCCAACCTACCGGGAGAGGAACCACCGCAGCCGTCTCTGGGACCCGTCCATCCAGCCGTTTGTTTTACCGGAGACTTTGCATTCATCATTGGCTGAGTAAGTACCACCGTACTGTGCGGCACCGCGCGGCCCCCGCGACCCTGCACCTCACCAGGCCCCGTAACCCGCCTGCCATTCCTCCCTCACCGGGCCTCGGGACAACCAACCCCCTACCCACGGACGGGAAAAACAACATCCAAGCTGCTCCCTGTCATCGCTCCCGGGATCCCCCGTCCAGAGCAGCGGTGGTGTCACAACCTCACCACAACCGTGGGTGGCGTCATGGACAATAAATCCCCAAAACCATTCCCTTTTCACTCACAGGCGAGGAGCGCCGCTCGAGTCCCCGGATCCGGCCCACCACTCGAGCCACCGAGCAGCAAGCGAAGCAGCAGCAGCGCTGGACCCGAGCGTGGTGAGCGCAGCGTCCCCTCCCCGCCCGCGACAAGGGCATTTACTGTTTGGATACACATGATAAAAGGGGACAGATTCTGAGGACAATTTAGGCAGGAAAGTGTTGCGCCCCTGAGGCTCAGGCCACCACAGGGTACTGCACTCCACTTGTGGTGTAGGGCTGTTCATGGATCTAAGGGAAGTCTGTGCCGGTTTCATCATACACAACCACAAACATGGGTTGCCCCTTCTCAACTGGGGACTGGGCTAGGTTCGGGTACCAAAGGGGTTGCCAACATTGTGGCATTTACAGGATGTCATCACAACAGAGGCCCCAATCCACTAGCTTAGGACCTGGGTAGGGGGAAAAGTGGCCACCAGGGGGAGTTAGGAGTCATACACGCAGTAAATTTAGAGAGTTCTCTAGCAGGAGTGACAGTGAGCGGATGTCTTTCCCGGTAGCTCCTGTGGGACATAGAAGTTTAACGGTCGCTGTGGAGGATACTGTGTCAGCTTCCCCGGGACCAGCGCTGTTCAGGGTGCAGCACCCTAGGGTGCTGTAATTCCACGTTGCATCACAAGATTCTGCCGGACAGAGAGGTACCATGCTTCTCCGACCACACAAGTTTCCAAAGCCAAGTGGCACCTAGGATTCCGGGGCCTCGATCACGGTCAGACTCAAGGGGATCCATGCTATTGGCATAGGGAACAGTACTCTACATAGTACGGAAAGGGCTCTAAGTACTTCAAGCCACAGGGACCCGCACTACATAGCACAGTGAGGTAGGGCCCCCAGACTACCGCACCGGTTCTGACCTCCCACGGGTCCGACCTGAGCCCATCACGACAGTGACCAGTGCTACTGGGCTGGCGACTGAAGCTGTGAGTAAACTACCCGTTGAACCCGCAGAGACTGTGTTGGCTTGTCCTTACTGGCGTCGCCGCCCGGCGCTTAGGTGCCAACCGCCATCACCTTCCCTCTTCATCCACCCGGGGCCTGCTCCACCTGTGTGGAGCGATACCATCCCGGCTGCCTTAACACCTGACTTGGCGAAGAATCCTGCAGTAGAGCCTACTCCTGGCCACATACCACAGGTGGGCCAAGACAAACTCTCCCAAATACCCCGCTTTCTCCACCATTTACTCTACGCCTTGGGACAAGGCCACCCATGACATCGCCTGACCCGACCCGAGATGACGACGAGTAAGTTAACCACCTGCCCTGTGGGGCGCTACAGAAGACAGGCAGGGCCATATTTGGCATTCATAATGCCCTAGGCACTTTAACAAGTCATGTCCTTTACTGGTAAATCAGACTAAGGATATGTGCACTCAACATCTTTTCAAGGTGGATCTGCTCCATTACCTACCTGAATAGCGCTGAATAGACCCTAAATTGTTTGGATATACAGTACCTTGCAAAAATATTCAGCTCCATTGAATTTTTCTAAATTTTCCCCCATTTCAGGCTTCAAACATAAAGATAAAAATTTTAATGTTATGGTGAAGAATCAACAAGTGGGACACAATTGTGAAGTTGAACAAAATTTATTGCTTATTTTAAACTTTTTTAAAAAAATAAATAACTGAAAAATGGGGCGTGCAATATTATTCGGCCCCTTTACTTTCAGTGCAGGAAACTCGCTCCGGAAGTTCATTGAGGAGCTCTGAATAATCCAATGTTGTACTAAATGACTGATGATGATGATGATAAATATAAGCCACCTGTGTGTAATCAAGTCTCCGTATAAATGCACCTGCTCTGTGATAGTCTCAGTGTTCGGTTTAAAGCGCAGAGAGCATCATGAAGACCAAGGAATACAACAGGCAGGTCTGTGATACTGTTGTGAAGAAGTTTAAAGTTGGATTTGGTTACAAAAAGATTTCCAAAACTTTAAACATCCCAGGAAGCACTGTGCAAGCGATCATATTGAAATGGAAGGAGCATCATACCACTGCAAATGTACCAAAACCCGGCCGTCCATCCAAACTTTCATCTCAAACAAGGAGAAGACTGATCAGAGATGCAGCCAAGAGGCCCATGATCACTCTGGATGAACTGCAGAGATCTACAGCTGAGCTGGGAGAGTCTGTCCATAGGACAACAATCAGTCGTACACTGCACAAATCTGGCCTTTGATGGAAGAATGGCAAGGAGAAAGCCATTTCTCAAAGATATCCATAAAAAGTGTTGTCTAAAGTTTTCCACAAGCCACCTGGGAGACACACCAAACATGTGGAAGAAGGTGCTCTGGTCAGATGAAACCAAAATCAAACTATTTGGGCACAATGCCAAAAGATATGTTTGGCGTAAAAGCAACACAGCTCATCACCCTGAACACACCATCCCCACTGTCAAACATGGTGGTGGCAGCATCATTGTTTGGGCCCTCTTTTCTTCAGCAGGGACAGGGAAGATGGTTAAAAGAGTTGTCCAACATAAACTCAAACATTTTTGGAAAGATAATCTGTGCTGTATTGTCATATAAAACACCCCTACATTGTTATTTTTTCTTTTCTAACTTTTGTTCCTCTTGGATTATACCTTTATTCTCTGTAGCTCTTTGTTTACATTCAGCTCAACAAAACTGACCTCTTCCTGTTCTAAACCTGACAGTCAGAGCTGGCACCGCCTGGCCTCACTGTCTAGCCTTGACCCCTGCCCGCCCCCTGCACACTCATTCCCTGTCAGTATTCTGCCCCAGCACTGACCTGTTATCACTCTAGCATTGGAAATAACAGCCCCACATCGGGCTCTCCACCCCACACACACACATCGCGCTCTGCGCCACACACACACACATCGCTCTCTGCGCCACACACACACACACACACATCGGGGTCTGCGCCCCACACACACACATACACACACACACATCGGGCTCAGCGCCCCACACACACACATATCGGGCTCTGCACCCCCCACACACATCGGGCTCTGTGCCTTAAACACACACACATCAGGCTCTGCGCCCCACACACACATCAGGCTCTGCGCCCCACACACACACACACACACACACATCGGGCTCTGCGCCACACACACACACACACACATCGGGTTCTGTACCCCACACACACACACACACACATCGGGCTCTGCGCCCTACACACACACACATACACACACACACACACACACATCGGGCTCTGCGCCCCACACACACACACACACACACATCGGGCTCTGCGAGTCTAGGAGTCAGTTTAGGGAGCTTTTGGGGCTGATGATAAATGCAGTCTGATGTTATGGCTTCCCAAGAGTGAGGCTGGCCCCAGGGGCTCAGTGTAAGCGTGTAGTACCACAGGTCGCAGAAGAACTCACACACAGGCAGCAATGTCTTTCAGGGTTTTTACTCACTTTTCTGATGGTAACATGAGACAACCCGAGCGATGCTATGATGAACCAGGTGGAACCAGGTATCCTTCAGGCTGATCAAGGGGTGACTGCTGACTCGCCTTCCTAGCCCTTCTTGTTTGAGGTTAACATTAAGGAATAACGTTTGGAACTCCATTCTATGTCTGAACTGGGTGCAAAAAACCTAAAAAAACTATGGGGAGATAAGGTATGCACACCAGTGACTATGGAAGGGGAATACATGGAATAGCAGAAACTGCTGTGTGAATACTGACATGAAAAATTCAATAGCTATTTGTAAGAATGAAATGTGAAAAATGGAACCTGCATTACTGCCATGAATATATGAATAAAGAGAAATTTAGCTACTGAATTGATCAATGCAGAAGAGCCCCAACACTACGCCAAAGTATTTCTCTACGTTGGGGTCCCTAGCTTGTGTGTGTCCTCTCATGCAGTTAAAAAACTTACCGTGTATGGGACGCTGAGACCCAGGCTATATATGCGTATAATGTGGATTGGCAATAGGTGTGTATGGGGAGGGTTCACAAACGAAAAACTATTAACATTAAGGAATAACGTTTGGAACTCCATTCTATGTCTGAACTGGGTGCAAAAAACCTAAAAAAACATCACTATGGGGAGATAAGGTATGCACACCAGTGACTATGGAAGGGGAATACATGGAATAGCAGAAACTGCTGTGTGAATACTGACATGAAAAATTCAATAGCTATTTGTAAGAATGAAATGTGAAAAATGGAACCTGCATTACTGCCATGAATATATGAATAAAGAGAAATTTAGCTACTGAATTGATCAATGCAGAAGAGCCCCAACACTACGCCAAAGTATTTCTCTACGTTTTTTTAGGTTTTTTTAGGTTTAGGTATTCTTACAAATAGCTATTGAATTTTTCATGTCAGTATTCACACAGCAGTTTCTGCTATTCCATGTATTCCCCTTCCATAGTCACTGGTGTGCATACCTTATCTCCCCATAGTGATGTTTTTTTAGGTTTTTTGCACCCAGTTCAGACATAGAATGGAGTTCCAAACGTTATTCCTTAATGTTAGTAGTTTTTCGTTTGTGAACCCTCCCCATACACACCTATTGCCAATCCACATTATACGCATATATAGCCTGGGTCTCAGCGTCCCATACACGGTAAGTTTTTTAACTGCATGAGAGGACACACACAAGCTAGGGACCCCAACGTAGAGAAATACTTTGGCGTAGTGTTGGGGCTCTTCTGCATTGATCAATTCAGTAGCTAAATTTCTCTTTATTCATATATTCATGGCAGTAATGCAGGTTCCATTTTTCACATTTCATTCTTACAAATAGCTATTGAATTTTTCATGTCAGTATTCACACAGCAGTTTCTGCTATTCCATGTATTCCCCTTCCATAGTCACTGGTGTGCATACCTTATCTCCCCATAGTGATGTTTTTTTAGGTTTTTTGCACCCAGTTCAGACATAGAATGGAGTTCCAAACGTTATTCCTTAATGTTAGTAGTTTTTCGTTTGTGAACCCTCCCCATACACACCTATTGCCAATCCACATTATACGCATATATAGCCTGGGTCTCAGCGTCCCATACACGGTAAGTTTTTTAACTGCATGAGAGGACACACACAAGCTAGGGACCCCAACGTAGAGAAATACTTTGGCGTAGTGTTGGGGCTCTTCTGCATTGATCAATTCAGTAGCTAAATTTCTCTTTATTCATATATTCATGGCAGTAATGCAGGTTCCATTTTTCACATTTCATTCTTACAAATAGCTATTGAATTTTTCATGTCAGTATTCACACAGCAGTTTCTGCTATTCCATGTATTCCCCTTCCATAGTCACTGGTGTGCATACCTTATCTCCCCATAGTGATGTTTTTTTAGGTTTTTTGCACCCAGTTCAGACATAGAATGGAGTTCCAAACGTTATTCCTTAATGTTAGTAGTTTTTCGTTTGTGAACCCTCCCCATACACACCTATTGCCAATCCACATTATACGCATATATAGCCTGGGTCTCAGCGTCCCATACACGGTAAGTTTTTTAACTGCATGAGAGGACACACACAAGCTAGGGACCCCAACGTAGAGAAATACTTTGGCGTAGTGTTGGGGCTCTTCTGCATTGATCAATTCAGTAGCTAAATTTCTCTTTATTCATATATTCATGGCAGTAATGCAGGTTCCATTTTTCACATTTCATTCTTACAAATAGCTATTGAATTTTTCATGTCAGTATTCACACAGCAGTTTCTGCTATTCCATGTATTCCCCTTCCATAGTCACTGGTGTGCATACCTTATCTCCCCATAGTGATGTTTTTTTAGGTTTTTTGCACCCAGTTCAGACATAGAATGGAGTTCCAAACGTTATTCCTTAATGTTAGTAGTTTTTCGTTTGTGAACCCTCCCCATACACACCTATTGCCAATCCACATTATACGCATATATAGCCTGGGTCTCAGCGTCCCATACACGGTAAGTTTTTTAACTGCATGAGAGGACACACACAAGCTAGGGACCCCAACGTAGAGAAATACTTTGGCGTAGTGTTGGGGCTCTTCTGCATTGATCAATTCAGTAGCTAAATTTCTCTTTATTCATATATTCATGGCAGTAATGCAGGTTCCATTTTTCACATTTCATTCTTACAAATAGCTATTGAATTTTTCATGTCAGTATTCACACAGCAGTTTCTGCTATTCCATGTATTCCCCTTCCATAGTCACTGGTGTGCATACCTTATCTCCCCATACTTCTTGTTTAAGGTGACTGTGACACCCTGGACTAGCCAGGTAGTCATAGACAGGCCCTTGCACAAACACCCGTGCCCTAACGAGGTAACAGCAGCCAACCTAAAAAAAAACCCTGAGTCACCCCTCTCAGGTCTTGACGTTCACACCAGTGGGCGGAGCCAGGCGGGTGGCCACGCCCACCGAGGAGTTCGGATAGCCTGAGGCGGGAAAAACATACAGATCTGTTAGGAGAATGGAGTAGTGAGGAGTAGTAAAACGTCTGTCAGGGATCTGGGTCGTAGCCCGGATACCCTGTTGGCAGGAGGCAGATGGTGGTTGCCGCCTGCAGGAGCTGGGAAGACGGCTGGTGGAACTGTAAGGAAACGGGACAGGGTAGTGGCCCGCCGGTACCGAACCGGTGAACCAACTGGAAACTAGAGCACCAGGAGGGGTACTCAGACCCAGAACGAGGCCCAGAAGCCACTGGACCGAGTCGAATTCACTGATTGGGGTCTGGACCTTAGGTTCTTTCCCACCCAAGTCCCGACTGAAGACAACAGCCCAACGAGGGGGATAGAAAGCCACCGCTCAGGCAGAGAGATCCCACGGGCCAGCGCCTGCGGGCAAATGGGCTTTCCCGTCACACAAAAAGCCGGGGAGCAGACTACCGTCGCTGAGGCATAGGCAGTCAAAATCTACAAAACGAGGTGCAGGAGAAAGGCGGGAACCACCGAACCGGGAGGGGGACCAGACGCAGCCGGCTGCGGGCACCGACCACCATCCTTTTGGTTTACCAGAGACTCCGCTGTATCTGTCATAGTGAGTACAACAGTGCCCTCAGGTCACGCACCGCACTAACACGCCCGCACCTCGCAACCACCGGGCCCCGGGACCATTACCCCCTGCCCTGCCCACGGAGGGGTCAACACCAGGCTGCAAAACACCGTCCCCTGGAGCCTAGTTAACGGCAGCGGTGGTGTCCACACTCACCACAACCCGTGGGTGGCGTCACGAACTTAAATCCCTAAACACCACGGCCATGGCCGTGAACCTCCCCACCAAAGACTACCACCCCCTTCACGTAGCGCCAGCTTCCCTTCAGAGCGACGTGACCCCCAGGTCCGGAGGTGCTCGAGCCACCCACCAAACGAGCCCGGATACGAGCGGCTCGGCTGCAGGCGAGCGCGGGGCGGTACATGACCCCTGACTTGTAGTACTGCGGGAATCACCTAGGGAAGTTGCAACTGCCGTTCTCCCCTTTCTGGCCCGTTTGCTGGCAGCGTGGACCAAGGTTAAGACGGCTCTAGGCTCAATCCTCCTTATGGGCCCCCTCGTTGCTGCTGATGCTGCGGACTCTGTGTGGTTCGGTGAGGTACATCCAGGACTCTCACCAGCAGGTTTAGCAGGCCAAGTAGATGGATTCCTGCTCTAGGGACCTGTTTCCCCGTGCGGGCCTGGCCTACCGGTAGTCTCCTTACTCAGCCACCTCTTCACTAGGTGGTTTTCAGGCAGCCCTACTGGGTAGCCGCTCTCCCCCTCCAGCAGCCACTACAGGTGAAGGGTCTGACAGTGTCCTGCTCTTCTGCTCTACACTTCAGAAGCGGCTAGTCCACTCCTACTCCTTTGACTGCCACTGCACACTCTGTACCTTCCAGTTCCACTACCCACCAATAGCTGGGATGCGAGGGCTACGCCCTCTTCCTAGGTCTGCCCAGGGGTCCTGTGAAGCCCCACAGGTGTTGTGTCGGTGCATTACCTTCAGGGACTCCACTCAGCTGGATCTGGTCACAGGTAGGAGATCTTCTTCTTGTCGTGACGCCACTCTCAGTATTGCGGCCAGTAGGGACCGCCACTGCAGGTTGAGGGTCGCCTGGGGCTGATGGTATGTGCAGTTAGTTGGAATAGCCTCCTGAGAGTGAGGCAAGCCCCAGGGCCCGATGTAGGTGCGTAGTACCACAAGGCGCAGAATAACTCCACACAGGCAGAATGTCTTTCAGGGTTTTTACTCACTTCAGGTGGCAGGGTGAGTAACCCGGGCGTAGCTGGGATGAACCAGGCGGGAACCAGGTGTCCTTCAGGCTGACTTGTGAGGGTGACTACTAACTCGCCTTCCTTAGCCCTTGGTGGTTTGGGGTGACCCCGACTTTGAGTCCCTATGGGGGTCACCCAGGGAAGTTGCTGAAGCCTCACTCCCCTTCGTTTGCCGTGTGCTTGTTGCCTGGGCCAGATCACTCCAGCTTCTTGCCTCCTGTGAGCTATGGGCCCTAACTGTGGCTACGTGGCTGCGGCTTTTGTGGTGTTGTGGTGTGGGCTTTGAGAGCCCCACACCGGCAGGTTTAGCAAAAGAAAGCTGGATCTATCTCCGCTTCGGGATCTGCCGCCCGTTTGGGCCTGGTACTCTCTAGCCGTCTCCTTACTTCCCACTCCGTTGCTCTCTCTCTAGCTGAAGATGGATTTCGGGTAGCACTCCTAGTTGACCATTCTCCCCCGTCAGTAGCCACTGCGCGGGCGCTGTTAGACAGCAACAGCCCCACAGGTCTGCTCCTCACTGAGCCCTATGGAGTTCTGCTCTAACTGACTCACTGCCCCTCCTCTCCTGTTCTTGCCTACGCCACCTAGCAACCAGACTCTCCACCACACCCCTTGAGAGGAGATGGAGGCTCTACCCCCTCCACTATTCCAGTGAAGGTGAAGGCTTGCCCCCTCCTGGGATCCCCAGGGGTCCTCTCATGGGTACATGTGTGAGACCTGATCACTATGCGCCTGTGTTCCACACCCCGGTCAGCCTTCTGGATTACCTGTGTTGTACTGTCCCCAGCATGGGTGCAGTACTCAGTGGTGCCTGACCAGGTCAGGGGCGCCACATTCCCCCTTAGTTATCACCAGCACGTCCTCGGGCTGCAAGACAACATTTTAAAATGCATAAAACATTAAAACATGTAAAACATTTTTAAAACCACCAGGTATCAGACATCACCACCCTCCACCCACAAGTCCGTTAACCCACCCAAAACCCTCTCAGGAGGCAGGTCACCGGTCCTTTTGGTAACCAGATCTGGGCCATCTACTTCCCCAGACCTTTCCTCCAATCTTCCTCTCCCGTTGGCCGCGACTTCAGCCACTTCTGGCAGGATGTAGAGGCGGCTTTCATGGGCTGGTGGTTTCAGGGTATACCTGGCCTGGTGGATCCGCGCCGTCAGCCTCTTCCGGCAGGATGCAGAGGCGGCCTCCACAGTTGGTGCTGGCCAGGTACCCTCTTTGTGGTGGTGAGCCAAGGCCCCATAAACAGGCGTGCTCTCTGATCGCAGGTGAGCCAAGGCCCTTTTCTACGGACGGGCCCCCCCTGGTCGCAGACGAGCCAAGCCCCTAAACAGGCTGGCCCTGGTGGTGGTGCCACTGGTGTAACTATTTACACTGCGAGAGTTTGTGGCTATAGCCAGTTCATAGCCTTAAGGTTTATGGTTTTCTCACAATAGTTTTTGTGGGCACATTTCTTAAACGTTGCAAACAAAACTTGTCAAAACTTCAACTGGTAACTTGCTGGATTTCTTTACTTTCTTTTACTTTACTCCTCTTTTTCACTAGGGCGTGGGCATGTAGGGCACCGGCACCTGTGACTTTCTTGCTCTCCGTCGTCGTCCGTGGTTGTTTCATCTGTAGGATCTTTGTCTGTGGTTGTTTCATCTGTAGGATCTTTGTCTGTGGTTGTTTCATCGGTAGGTTCTTTATCTTTCCTTTCTTGATCTTCGTCTGTTTCTACATCTGGTTCTTTATCTCTGTCTTTTCTTTCTTGTCTTTCTTGTCTTTCTTGTCTTTCTTGTCTTTCTTGTCTTTCTTGTCTTTCTTGTCTTTCTTGTAGCATGGGATGGCTGTAAGGTTTGCTGGGACATAACGCTACGTCCAGGGCATACAATCCCCTTTCGCCTTGATGCATGGTGAACTGAACTGAGTCTCCCATCTTTAGATTTCTGCCAGGGTGTCCTCTAGGCAGATGAGCACTTACATCCCTCCTGTTAACAAATATCCCCTCCTTGATGCCAGGGGCTACAATGAATCCATAACCACTTTTCAAGTTGAAATCTTCCACTACGCCATGACACAGGGGTCCTCTGGCCTGGGCTTTGGACCTTCTTAGGCACCTTTTCTCCTCCAGGTCTCTGGCTGTGACCTCTCTCTGCTCTGGAGACTGTGGTGTTGGAGGATACTTTGCTCTGCTGCGCCGTGTCTTGCGGGCTGGGTTCATGCTTGCAGGCTCCCAGGTGAGGTCTTTGGGCTGATCTTCGTCTGCTGACGGTGTCAAGTCTTCCTCCTCCCAGCGGGAATAGGGCAGCATCTCTGGCTCTGGGTATGGGTCCACTGCTGGTGGCACTGGAGTCGGAGTCAGCCCTTCTGCTTCCTGGTCTCCTCTCCCCCTTAGTTCTTCGCTGCACTCTGGTTGTGGCAGCGCTGGGGATGAGTGTTCCTCAGCTGGTCTAGGCGATGGACTCTTCGGCGCAGCTGCAGGGGTTGCCGGTATTTCCTTGGGGGTATGCGGAGGGAGCAGATACCGATCCACCATCTCTTGCGGGAACTGGGCCTCCAGATCAGCCTTCAGCTTCCAGTATTCGGGGTCCTCTCCTATCAGGGTCTTCCTAGCAGGGACCTCTCTGGACTGGGGAGCGGTGTCTGCTCTGGCCTTGCAGGCCGGGGAAAATAGTGATGCAATCTCTTGGCGGGCCGCGCCCTGTATGGCGGCGGCCTGGTCTTGGCGGGCCGCGCCTGGCATGGCGGCGGCCTGGTCTTGGTGGGCCGCGCCCTGTATGGCGGCGGCCTGAATTGGCGTTTCTGTCGCGGCCGGTTCCTGGCGGGCCGGACTGGACACTGCAGCCGCGGTCTCACTTGGCGTCGCAGCCTCGATGGGGTCCGTGCAGGCTGAGTCGGGCGTCGCGGCAGTGATCGGAGCTTGGCGGGCCGCACCCGGCGGGGCTGCGGCCTGGTTCAGCATATCACTTGCGGCGCGGACGAGCGTCGCTGCTGCGTTGGGGTCTTGGCGGACCGGGTTCAGCAGGGTGGCAGCCTGGGTCAGCGTCACACCTGCAGCACGGATGAGCACTGCCGTGGTGGTCGGAGCCCGGCGGGACAGGCGAGGCATCGCTGCAGCGGCCTGGGCTTGGCGGGCCGCACCTAGCGTGGCTGCGGCCTGGTTCGGTGGCGCCGCGCCGGGCGCCTCTTCCGGGACCGCGGGCGTGGCAGCAGGGGTCGGGGCACTTGCGCTGGCCGGGGCATCACTCGACTCACCCATCTGTGGCAGCATCGGGGTCTGCGTCGTCGCCGCTCGGTCTGGCATGCGTCGCGCGGCTCCCTCCTCGTAGGTCCGCACCGCCACAGCCATCTCCAGGAGCTCCGTGCGTTCTTCCCTAAGCTGTCGCACAATCCCGGCCTCCAGCCGGTCGCAGAAGATGGCAAGCTCCCGGCACCACCAGGCAGCAGAGCCTGGCTCTGGGTATCCGCGTCTGGACTCCATTTTCTCTAGCAAGCTGCTGGCTTCTCTTCTGCTCCGCCGTCTCTGGACGCTTCCGCTTTCTTCATCAGCGAGGTCAGAACTCTGCAGAGGATCTCTGGGTAGCCACACCTCTTCGTGGGCGGTAACTTCTTCCAGCGCGGGCTGCTGTTGTTTTTCAGCGCGCTTTTCATGGTGGCAATATGGCGGCGCTTCCAATTTTTCAAGCGGACCGCCCAGGCACATGGTCACCTGTCTGAACAGGTCTAGTCCTTATCCTGTTCGTGACGCCAGATGTGAAGCCCCACAGGTGTTGTGTCGGTGCATTACCTTCAGGGACTCCACTCAGCTGGATCTGGTCACAGGTAGGAGATCTTCTTCTTGTCGTGACGCCACTCTCAGTATTGCGGCCAGTAGGGACCGCCACTGCAGGTTGAGGGTCGCCTGGGGCTGATGGTATGTGCAGTTAGTTGGAATAGCCTCCTGAGAGTGAGGCAAGCCCCAGGGCCCGATGTAGGTGCGTAGTACCACAAGGCGCAGAATAACTCCACACAGGCAGAATGTCTTTCAGGGTTTTTACTCACTTCAGGTGGCAGGGTGAGTAACCCGGGCGTAGCTGGGATGAACCAGGCGGGAACCAGGTGTCCTTCAGGCTGACTTGTGAGGGTGACTACTAACTCGCCTTCCTTAGCCCTTGGTGGTTTGGGGTGACCCCGACTTTGAGTCCCTATGGGGGTCACCCAGGGAAGTTGCTGAAGCCTCACTCCCCTTCGTTTGCCGTGTGCTTGTTGCCTGGGCCAGATCACTCCAGCTTCTTGCCTCCTGTGAGCTATGGGCCCTAACTGTGGCTACGTGGCTGCGGCTTTTGTGGTGTTGTGGTGTGGGCTTTGAGAGCCCCACACCGGCAGGTTTAGCAAAAGAAAGCTGGATCTATCTCCGCTTCGGGATCTGCCGCCCGTTTGGGCCTGGTACTCTCTAGCCGTCTCCTTACTTCCCACTCCGTTGCTCTCTCTCTAGCTGAAGATGGATTTCGGGTAGCACTCCTAGTTGACCGTTCTCCCCCGTCAGTAGCCACTGCGCGGGCGCTGTTAGACAGCAACAGCCCCACAGGTCTGCTCCTCACTGAGCCCTATGGAGTTCTGCTCTAACTGACTCACTGCCCCTCCTCTCCTGTTCTTGCCTACGCCACCTAGCAACCAGACTCTCCACCACACCCCTTGAGAGGAGATGGAGGCTCTACCCCCTCCACTATTCCAGTGAAGGTGAAGGCTTGCCCCCTCCTGGGATCCCCAGGGGTCCTCTCATGGGTACATGTGTGAGACCTGATCACTATGCGCCTGTGTTCCACACCCCGGTCAGCCTTCTGGATTACCTGTGTTGTACTGTCCCCAGCATGGGTGCAGTACTCATTGGTGCCTGACCAGGTCAGGGGCGCCACAGTCCCCTCTAAGCTGTGTGTGTATGTCCTGGTTACTACATGTCTGTGTGTTTCCACACCCTAGTCAGCCTTTGGGATTACCTGTTTGTACTGACCAAGGCGTGGGTGCAATACTCAGTGGTGCCTGACCAGGTCAGGGGCGCCACATGCCCCCCACACACATCGGGCTCTGCACCCCACACACACATCGGGCTCTGCACCCCACACACACATCGGGCCTCTGCACCCCACACACACATTGGGCTCTGCACCCCCCACTCACATCGGGCTCTGCAACCCTCCCCACAGACACACACATATACACACACACACACACACATGGCGCTCTGTACCAACCCCCCCCCACCATCGTTCTGCACTGACTCCTACCCACATAGGGAACACCTGGATGTTCCGTATACGGTCCGTGTGTCATCCGTGTGTCATCCGTGTACCTTCCGTTTCTTTTGTGGACCGCAAAAAATGGAAGCAGCAAGAAAGATAAATAGATGAGTAGATACAGAGATGGATAGATAGATAGAGAGACAGAGTGATAGAGGGATGAATGAATGAATGAACAGATAGATAGATAGATAGATAGATAGATAGATAGATAGATAGATGAGAAAGACATATATAATGTCCCACCTCCCTGCATATTCTAAGCTGGCACTCTTTAGTGACTTTCATGAGGGTATAGCAGATGGCTGCAGCCTGCAAACCACAGCTGGCAGCTTCACCTTGGCTGATAATCCAAAACAGAGGGCACGCTGTTATTTTAAATTAAATAAATAATTTAAAACAAAAAACACGGGGTCCCCCCCCAAATTCGATCACCAGCCAAGGTAAAGCAGACATCTGTGGTCTGGTATTCTCAGACTAGGGAGGTCCACTGTTATTGGACACTCCCCAGCCTAAAAATAGCAGACTACAGCCGCCCCAGAAGTGGCGCATCAATTAGATGTGCCAATCCTGGCGCTTTCCTCCAACTCATCCCATTGCCCTGTTGCGGTGGCAGAGAGGTAATATATGGGGTTGATGCCAGATGTGTAATGTCACCTGGCATCAAGCCCTGGGGTTAGTGTTGTGAAGCGTCTATCAGATACCCAACATCACGAACCCAATCAGTAATAAAAAAAAAATAGACAACGAAAAAAGTTTTATTTGAAAAAACACTCCCCAAAACATTCCCTCTTTCACCAATTTATTGAAAAGAACAATCAAATCCGGGTCTGGCATAATTCAATAAGGGGGGGTCCCACGACGATCCGTACCATAGTCACTGTCCCAGTCAATGAAGAACAGACTGTTCCCCATTGGTTGGGAGAGTAGTACAGTGACCTGAGCTAACATCAATAGGTCAGCCCAGGTCACTGCAGGGGATGACAAGCGCTGCTGTCAGGAGGTTAGATGAGATCATTACCTGCTGTGACGATCTCCTGTACTCCTGACGTCAGCGCTGTCACTGACTTCTATGCCCGCCGCGTTCTCAGCAGTATCGCGGGAGCCCGTGACGTCACCGCTAGTGACAGTCTCGGGCCGCCCACGAGACTTGATGTGAGAACACCCTCCCAGCAGGACGGCGACATGCTGTTCACAGATTTGCATGTCAACATGGTCCTGCCCATGTTGACATGAAATGACCGGAAGGAGCAAAATCGCGGCAGGAACGGTCACATGAAAACTCTAAGCCGGGGGTGAGGGGCTGACAGCAGGGCATGTAAGTGGTCACTATCTATTTACCTGCCCCAATGTAGCCCAACAGTGAAATAATAAAAAAAAAGTCAAAATAAGCCGGATAACCCCTTTAAAATTGATGGGAAGATGGACAGAGCCAAATACAGGACCATTCTTGAAGAAAACCTGTTGAAGTCTGCAAAAGACGTGAGACTGGGATAGAGATTTGTCTTCCAACAAGACAATGATCCCAAACATAAAGCCAAATCTACAATGGACTGGTTCACAAACATATCCAGGTATTAGAATGGCCAAGTCACAGTCCAGACCTAAATCTAATCGAGAATCTGTGGAAAGAGCTGAAAACTGCTGTTCACAAACGCTCTCCATCCAACCTCACTCAGCTCGAGCTGTTTGCAAAAGAAAAATGGGCAAGAATTTCAGTCTCTCGATGTCCAAAACTGATAGAGACATACGCCAAGCGACTTGCAGCTGTAATCGCAGCAAAAGGTGGCGCTACAAAGTATTAACTTAAAGGGGACAAATAATATTGCACGCATCAATTTTCAGTTATTTATTTTTTAAAAAAGTTTAAAATAAGCAATACATTTCGTTCAACTTCACAATTGTGTCCATTTGTTGTTGATTCTTCACCATAACATTGAAATTTTTATCTTTATGTTTGAAGCCTGAAATGTGGGAGAAGATTGAAAAATTCAAGGGGGCCGAATACTTTCGCAAGGCACTATATATTCCATGCTCATTCCCCACCTATATAACACAGGGAATAAAATATACACTTCTTTGTGTGGTATATGTGTACATTTCCCTATTATCTACATATGTTTCATGTTCATTCCCTACTTAGCCAACACAGGAAATAAAATATACACTAGTTTATATAGGAGTTGTGGAAATTTCCCTATCATCTACATATATTTCACGTTCATTCCTCACCTATCTAACTCAAGGAATAAAATATACACCTGTTTATATGGAATGTGTGGACATTTCCCTATTACAGTGGAACCTTGGTTAACGAGAACAATCCGTTCTGGGAGTGTGCTTATTAACCAAGTTACTCATTCAGCAAAGCAAGATTTCCCATAGGAAATCATTGCAATGCAGACAATTTGTTCCACAACTTGTTAAATGTCCCATCCTGGTCCCCTATTGTGTCATTCCACACATACACAAACACGTACAAACACACACAAACACACAGAAGCACGCACACACACGCACATATTATGCTCACCTTACCTTCCGTTCCATCGCGGCCTGCTGGGACTTGCTGTTCACTAGCACGGGCTGTGTATCGGGTAACCATGACGATGAGGGAGGAACTTCTGCACCCAGAGCGCTGACGTCAAAGGCAGGAGTCGCTTTCCTCTGATTGGTCAGCATGCTGCCTTTGAGTCGCGTCTGACAGTGGAAGTTCCTGCCTCGTCACCGATGGTTACCGATACACATCCTGGAGTGGCGAAGTACAGGACCCAGGAGGCCGGCGATGGAACGGAAGGTGCATATATTATGCTCACCTTACCGTCCGTTCCATTGTCGGCCTCCTGGGTCTTGTAGTTTGCCGCGAGGATTCCTCCCTCGTCGCGATGCACCGGCGAACTACAAGACCCAAGAGGCCGGCGATGGAATGGAAGGTAAGGTGAGCATAATACTGTATGTGTGTGCGTGTTTGTTTGTGTGTGTTTGTGTGGACTGCAAGAGCAGGTCAGAGCGCGGTGGATGTACGGAATCGGAAGTGTGTGCGGTGAGTATTTTTGCTCGTACAGCAAAGCTTTCTTGTAAACCAAGTTACAAATTTACAGAAAGCTTTACTTGTTAAGTGAAATTCTCGTTAACTGGGTTACTCGTTAAGCGAGGTTCCACTGTATTTACATATATTGCAAGTTCATTCCCCACTCAAGAAGCTCAGGGAATAAAATATACACCTGTTTATATGGAATATGTGGACATTTCCCTATTATCTACATATATTCCATGCTCATTCCCAGGGCCGGCGTCAGCACGCGGCATACCCGGGCAAATGCCGGGGCCCTGGAGAGCCCGAGGGGGCCCACTCGGCCTCGTCAGTTCTGGTGCCCCTTGGCCGGGGCCCCCTCGCCTTAGTTCTGCTGCCCCCAGGCCGAGTTCCGGGGACCGCAGTCCTCGGCAGGAATCTGCAGCGCCGTCCCTTTAAGGCGCGCAGACTTCCTGGTTTGAACTTCATCTGTGGGCGGAGCTACCGACCGGCCTGCTCAGTCTCACAGATGAAGGAGTTGCAGTGCCAGCCAGCGACCCCCAGCACAGCTCTTCTCTCCGGCGCTATGTGGGCCCCCTCTCCACCGTGACCTGAGCGGTATGTGCCCTCCCCGCCCCCCCCCGATTTATGGGCCCTGGTGAGCTGTATGGGCTTCTCCCCCCTTAGGTGTATGCCCTGCCCCCCCCCCCGCGGTGCTGTATGTGCTGGCCCCTGGAGCTGTGTGTGGGCCCCCCAGAGCCGCGTGTGTGGGCCCCTCAGAGCCACGTGTGTGGGCCCCTCAGAGCCACGTGTGTGTCTGTATGTATGCAGCAGAGCTGTGTGTGTCTGTATGTAGCAGAGCTATGTGTGTATGTATGTAGCAGAGCTATGTGTGTATGTATGTAGCAGAGCTATGCGTGTATGTAGCAGAGCTATGTGTGTATGTATGTATCAGAGCTATGTGTATGTATGTAGCAGATTCATGTATGTATGTAGCAGAGCTATGTGTGTATGTATGCAGCAGAGCTATGTGTGTATGTATGCAGCAGAGCTATGTGTGTATGTATGCAGCAGAGCTATGTGTGTATGTATGTAGCAGAGCTATGTATGTATGTAGCAGAGCTATGCGTGTATGTAGCAGAGCTATGTGTGTCTGAATGTAGCAGAGCTATGTGTGTATGTATGTAGCAGATTCATGTATGTAGCAGAGCTATGTATGTAGCAGAGCTATGTATGTAGCAGAGCTATGTGTGTATGTATGCAGCAGAGCTATGTGTGTATGTATGCAGCAGAGCTATGTGTGTATGTATGCAGCAGAGCTATGTGTGTATGTATGTAGCAGAGCTATGTATGTATGTAGCAGAGCTATGCGTGTATGTAGCAGAGCTATGTGTGTCTGAATGTAGCGGAGCTATGTGTGTATGTATGTAGCAGATTCATGTATGTAGCAGAGCTATGTATGTAGCAGAGCTATGTATGTAGCAGAGCTATGTGTGTATGTATACAGCAGAGCTATGTGTATGTATGCAGCAGAGCTGTGTATGTATGTAGCAGGGCTATGTGTGTATGTATGTAGCAGGGCTATGTGTGTATGTATGTAGCAGAGCTATGTGTGTATGTATGTAGCAGAGCTATGCGTGTATGTAGCAGAGCTATGCGTGTATGTAGCAGAGCTATGTGTATGTATGCAGCAGAGCTATGTGTATGTATGCAGCAGAGCTGTGTATGTATGTAGCAGGGCTATGTGTGTATGTATGTAGCAGGGCTATGTGTGTATGTATGTAGCAGAGCTATGTGTGTATGTATGTAGCAGAGCTATGTGTGTATGTATGTATCAGAGCTATGTGTATGTATGTAGCAGATTCATGTATGTATGTAGCAGAGCTATGTGTGTATGTATGCAGCAGAGCTATGTGTGTATGTATGCAGCAGAGCTATGTGTGTATGTATGCAGCAGAGCTATGTGTGTATGTATGTAGCAGAGCTATGTATGTATGTAGCAGAGCTATGCGTGTATGTAGCAGAGCTATGTGTGTATGTATGCAGCAGAGCTATGTGTGTCTGAATGTAGCAGAGCTATGTGTGTATGTATGTAGCAGATTCATGTATGTATGTAGCAAAGCTATGTATGTAGCAGAGCTATGTATGTAGCAGAGCTATGTGTGTATGTATACAGCAGAGCTATGTGTGTATGTATGTAGCAGAGCTATGTGTGTATGTATGTAGCAGAGCTATGCGTGTATGTAGCAGAGCTATGCGTGTATGTAGCAGAGCTATGTGTATGTATGCAGCAGAGCTATGTGTATGTATGCAGCAGAGCTGTGTATGTATGTAGTAGGGCTATGTGTGTATGTATGTAGCAGGGCTATGTGTGTATGTATGTAGCAGAGCTATGTGTGTATGTATGTAGCAGAGCTATGCGTGTATGTAGCAGAGCTATGCTTGTATGTAGCAGAGCTATGTGTATGTATGCAGCAGAGCTATGTGTATGTATGCAGCAGAGCTGTGTATGTATGTAGCAGGGCTATGTGTGTATGTATGTAGCAGGGCTATGTGTGTATGTATGTAGCTGAGCTATGTGTGTATGTATGTAGCAGAGCTATGTGTGTATGTATGTAGCAGAGCTATGTGTGTATGTATGTAGCAGGGCTATGTGTGTATGTATGTAGCAGAGCTATGTGTGTATGTATGCAGCAGAGCTATGTGTGTATGTATGTAGCAGAGCTATGTGTGTATGTATCCAGCAGAGCTGTGTGTGTCTGTCTGTATGTATGTATCTAGCAGAGTTGTGTTGTGTGTGTCTGTATGCATGTATGATGTGTATCTATGTATGTCAGTGTATATGACTGTATAGATATGTCAGTTCTATACGTATTTTTGTGAGTTTGTCTTTAAATATGTATATGTATGTGTACGTATGTGTGTGGATGGAGCCCACCGGGACTCTTCCGCCCAGGGCCCACAAAAACCTGGAGCCGGCCCTGCTCATTCCCCACCTCTCACTGAGAATATTCAATAAATAAACATTCCCCACCTATGTAACACAGGGAATAAAATATACACCTGTTTTTCTGGGATTTATGAACATTTCCCTATCATCTACATATATTCCATGTTCTTTCCATGTCTATGAAACCTATTATTCATCTCTAGAATCTGGAACCAAGAAGTTCTTCTGCTCATTCTTCTTGTTCATTCCTTTTCTTCATTCTTTTAGCATGTCCTCCCCTGCTGTCCTCCAGTGATTTTATGTATGCCACATGTTTTCACACATTTTTGTGACACTTTTAACTTTTCCTGCTAAAAAAAGTGGCCAGATCAGTTAAACAAAAGAAAACAAGTCATTTTCGGGCGCAGCACTAAACTCTGAATTGTGTGTGCCATTGTGATGGAGATGTTGCACAAGAAAAAAATCAGAAAAAAATGGCGTCATAAAATTGTCGTTAAAAAGCACAAATGATGAATTGTGCCCTTTGTGTGAACATATCTTTATATACAACAAATGCAAAGAAACTTGTGGTGAAGCAGCTCAGTGATTAGTGCTGGAGCCCGGCTCCATGCGGTGATCACTATCAGCACTCACAGCTGGAGAGTCCGCACTCCGGGCAATGACCCTGCGAGCTCGGGGCGGGCACAGCACCGGCCGCCCGGCCCCGCCCCCCGGCCCCGAAGCCCCGCCCCCCAGCCCCACTCCTCCGGCCCCGTCCGGTCAGCGGCAGAATGGAGGTCACCATGTCCGGAGAGCTGCTGAGTGTGGAGCATGTGCTGGAGAAATACATCCCTGGCGAGGAGCTGCGGGAAGTATGGAGGCTGCTGTACGGGAGGGAGCTGAGGTCAGAACTGGCTCGTGTTTGTAGCTATCAGTCACCTAGATTCCATCTCCTCACATCTATCTACTAACGCATTGATCTAGTTTTCTATCTATACTATTTATCTCATCTATTTTATCACATATCTGTCTCTCTCATATCGATCTAGTTAGGCTATGTTCACACACTGTATCTTCTGTGGGCTCATGCGCACGTTGCATAAATGCATGCGTCCTGCGTCCCCTGCACAATCTCTGCGTGACGTGCGCTTTTTTGAACGCAGCGATTTTGGTGCTAAAATCTTGACCCAAATCCGTGCGTTCATAAAAGCAGCATGTCAGTTATTCCGTGCGCTATGGATGCAGCTCCTGCTCTGTCTATGGTGGGGGGCAGCAGCCCGAGCGCATGAAATCGGCTTTTTTTTGTACAAAAAAAGCTGCATCCATTACACGGTGTTTCTGCAGCGATTTAAAGCGCACATGTGCTGTCAAATCGCTGCAGAATATTCAGCAGTTATGTGCGCACGAGCCCTAAGGCTGTGTTCACACACTGCGTTTTTTACCTGCGTTTTTGGTCCGTTTTTGGTCCGTTTTTGCTGCAGAAATTTCTTGAGAAATTCTTGTAACCTTTCTGCAGACATTCCCCAGCAAAACCTATGGCAAAAAAAATTAGCTGTGCACACACTGCGTTTTTTTCTTAAGAAAATTCTTTCAGTAGATTTTCTTAAGAAAAAGAATGAGCATGTCACTTCTTTTCTGCAGCTAACTGCGTTTTTTGCCATAGATAATTGGCACAATAACGCAGGGAGCAACCAGCGGTAAAAACGGACCTAAAACGCACCTAAAACGCACCAAAAACGCGGCAAAAACGCACCGAAAACGCGGCAAAAACGCAGGTGCGTTTTTGGTGCGTTTTTTAACACAGGTGCACTCTTAAGAAATTTCTTAAGAAAAATCATTTTTCTAGTGTGAACATAGCCTAAAGATGCAGCGTTTTTGGCCCCGAAAAACGCACCCGTGGCAAAAAACACAAAAAAGCAT
This sequence comes from Anomaloglossus baeobatrachus, assembly GCF_048569485.1. Classification (NCBI taxonomy): domain Eukaryota; kingdom Metazoa; phylum Chordata; class Amphibia; order Anura; family Aromobatidae; genus Anomaloglossus; species Anomaloglossus baeobatrachus. The sequence continues at coordinate 698,984,716 of NC_134353.1, forward strand.
GCGGTTTTGCCGCACTTTTACCACATTTTGCCCAATGCGTTAAAGTCAAATCTATTGACTGAAAGGCTCAAAAGCACTGGAACAACGCAAAAAGAATTGACATGCTCCATCTTCAAAAACAGCCAAGATGCAGCCAACAAAAGATGCCCAGTGTGGACAGCAAAATCCAAATCTCAGACCTTGCTGGGGAAGGAAATGCATGCATTTAGGTGCATCTTTGTGAACGCAAAACACAATTAGGCCTTGTGCACACACTGCGGTTTTTACTGCGGTTTTGCTGCAGAAAATGTTCATAACCGGTCTGCAGTCCTTCCCCAGCAAAACCTTTAGTAAAAAAAAAAGCTGTGCTGTGTTTTTTCACCTACAGGTTTTGCTGCCGGATTTATGCAGTAAAAAAGAATGTGCATGCCCCTCCTTTTCCGCAGGTACCTGTGGTTTTTGCCATAGATAATGGTAAAATACCGCATGGACCAACCTGCGGCAAAATCGCAACAAACCGCGGTAAAATAACATGCGGTTTTTGGGTGCGGTTTGCTGCAGTTTTTTTTCCACGGGTGCGGTAATCTTTCATTTTCTAGTGCGCACAGGGCCTAAAAGATGCAGTGTGTGATTATAGCCTTATCTATGTCACTGATCTCTCATATGTCTGTCTATATCTCTAATGTGCAGGATTCTGGTATTCTGCGACTTCAGTGTTGTATTTTATAAGGGATCAGGGATGTGAGTCCTCAGTGATCTGTTATTTTGCAGATGTCTGGAGCTCCCCCACCGCGCTGTGGATTCTGCATCACAACATGGTTTTGAGTTAAAGGGATATATGTTTGATGCTGCAGGTGAACAACTCCGAAAGCCTCGAGTAATCCGAGTGGGGTTAATTCAGAATAAAATCCAATTGCCGACTTCAAGTCCAGTGGCGGAGCAGGTGTGGTAGCCATGTACAAGTATGCAATTTTACTAGCACGTGTTCTGTTAAATGGGTTGTCTGGTCTAAAACGTCAAAACTGCAGTCACTCTTGTGGTCATGTGACTGGAAGTATGCAATATGCATAATGCCGGCCAGACTAGACTGTTTCCAGTGCAAGGGTATTGCGTAAGGTCGGAAACAGTCAACTTGGATTCTGGCCGGGAATATGCATAATGAATACTTGTGGCCATTTGATTGCTGTTTCTGTCTCTGATGATAGAGAACTCTCACAGAGCATACAAAACTATTTCTATGTGCAAGTATCTCTTTCAAAGACAAGTCCAGCAATACCTTTCTGTGACCAGCCCATTCATCTGTTACTAAGAAATCAGAATGTGAATTGAAATGCAAGGCACTGGAACTACTTGTAGATCTGAAGCCTCTGTCACTCCAGCTCTATTCCCACCCAGCACCACCTCCTCCTGCTTGACTCATACCCTCTAAAACCACACATGAGCTTTTAGTGTTTCCTCACAAAACACATGTAATCCACATGACTCTAGCAATAAAATTTTGGCAAACGCAAATTCCAAGAAAATAAAAAAACAAAAGCAACTTTATTTAAATCATGACATCCCCAAAAAAGACAAAGGCAGCGTCAAACACAGGTAAAAAAATGCACACAAAAATGCAGTTAAAGTAACCTAATTTACTCAATGGGTGCAGAAATTCTGCAACATCAAAAACTCACCAAATACTCATGGAACGTAGCTTGATATTATACGAGGGGCTGCTGATAAGTCTTTGGTTTTACCCACAAAAAAACAAGATGGGATGATGAAACTTTACATTTATTCCACATATTCTCCACTGATGTCAACAGACTTCTTACATCAGTATGCCAAGTTCTGTAAGCCTAGCAAAAAGAAGGATTTCGGTTGTGCCTCAAACCAGGCATCCGTAGCAACTATGGCATCAGAAATGGTGTGAAATTTGGTTTGGAAACAGATGATAGTCGGAGGGAGATGGATCTGGTGAATAAGGAGGGTGGTCAACCAGCTGGAAGCCCAGCTCTGCCAGTTTTGTCGTGGTCGCTTGTGCAGTGTGAATGGAGGCGTTGTCTTGCAGGAACAGGGTTCCTTTTGATAGCTTGCCACTCCTTTTGGCCTTCAGAGCTGCCTTCAATTGGTCCAGAAGTTCAATGTAATTCCTTGCATTGATGGTGGAACGCTTTAGAAGGTAGTCCACTAGCAGCACACCCTCCTTATCCCAAAACACAGAAGCCATCACCTTATTGGCTGATGTTTGCACCCTGAACGTCTTTGGATGAGGAGAACCACTGTGCCTCCACTCTTGACTGCTCTTTGTTTTCAGGGTCATACAAATAAATCCAGGTTTCATCCATAGTGACCAATCAATCCAGGAAGTTCTAATCAGTCTGGAAATGCTGACAAATGGACCGGGAAGTTTTCACTCGCATGCTTCTCTGATCTGTTGTCAAACATTTGGGGACCCCCTTTGCAGATAGCTTCCTCATGTCCAAATGTTCATGGATTATGACACAAACACGTTCACGGGAAACCCCCATGATGTCTGCTATTGCTTTAGCTGAAATTCGTCAATTCTCCAGTATGAGGTTGTCCACAGCATCAACGATCTCCGGAACAACAACCACTCTCGGTCGTCCAGGACGTTCCTCATCATTGGTGCTGAAGTGATCCGTTTTAAATTTGGCAACCCAGTTCTGAACTATGGAATATGAAGGACATTGATCCCCCAATGTCTGTGACATATCACCATGAATATCCTTCACGGACTTTCCTTGCAGAAACAAGAATTTTATCACTCCTCTGCTCTCTGTTGCTGTGAATATCGCATTAGACGCCGCCATTTTGTTTTCCCGCGTGCGTAGAACACTGTTTCCATAAGCAACAAATACGAATTTGGAAAACATATATAAGGCTTTCATGTGATGTAACATTTGTTACCATAGAAACAAAATAAAATCACAAACACTTATCAGCAGTCCCTCGTATGTAACAGTTTCATTTTTGCAGCAGATTTTTTTTTTTTTTTTTGCCAGCATGTAGGCAGGAAAATGCTGCATAAAATACACACTTTTTTTGCCTGCGTTTTTGAGTTTTTACTTCTTGTGAATGGGTGAAAAAAGCTGCAGAAACGCTGAAGGAATTGACCTGCCTTGTGAAATTTTATTCACTTTGCAGGTACTTTAAAACACTGCGTTTTTCTGTGGCAAAACAAGTGGGAAAAACACAGCAAAAATCCAGCTCTTCAACAAATGTTAAGACCATGTACACACGTTGAGTATTTGGGGAGTTTTTTACCTCAGTATTTGTAGACAAAACTAGGCGTGGAACAGAAGAAAAGTATAATAGAAACACAGGCACCACTTCTGGTTTTGGCTACGAATATTGAGGGGAAAAATACTGAGCGTGTGCACCTGGTCTGATGATGCTTTTACATTCATTGGATTTGCTCTGTTTATTCAGAACAGAACATGGTTACACTATATAATGAATAGGATGTAATGAAATCCCATTCACACTATACAGTTTAAGGTCACATGCACATGTAGCGCCCGTGAAGCCATCAGGGAGCTACAAGGTACTGCATCCCTTCCAAGATGCTGGGCCTACCCCCAGGGACCCAGAAGACCAGTGCCGGTAACAACAAAACATTCCAGTTAATCCCTGTTTTTCCCTTATTTCCCCAAAGACTGGTGACAGACTAGGGTTGAACCCAATGGATGGCCACCTAGGGGTGGAGCCGATCCAGTCCACTAGACAACCAGGTGGGAGGGGCAGACAGTGGAGAGACAGTCAGTCGATGACAGAGAGTGTGTGGAGAGTAGGAATGAGGAGTGTAACAGTGACCTGAGGGCCCAGGCGTGTGGTTGCTGGTGGAGTACTCCCGGAACCATAGCACCAAAGGGGTACAGAATCCTAGATCAGGCAAACGCTGGAGGGAGACCTGATAAAATCTGCACAGTGAGGGGACCATGCAGGACCTCACTGACCTTGAAGTTCGGGACATCGTAGCAACAGGAGAACCGGGGAACCGGACCAAAGAAACCGACCCCATAGGGTTCACTCTACCATCATACGGACTGAAGTGGAGACTACCAGGAGGGGACCCCCAGACGCTCCAAGCCACGGGGACCCAACAACCAGAGACAGGTGCAGGGGAAAGACGCTACCAGGTCACTACACCGGCACTGGGACTAAGGGGAGCAGCGGTCAAGACCATCCTTCCTCAGGTTACCAGTTTCCATCTTACTGTGAAAAAAGGAACCAGTTACACTGCAACCCCTTGTGTGGCCTACCTTCTTTCTGCGCCCATCAACATCCTCAATCCTCTGGGGCCTGGCCTTACTTGCGGAGGGCCCAACATCCCGGCTGCCAATAACACCAACCCCAGTAGTGAGAACTGTGCAGCGGCGGCTCCATTAAATAGCTGCAACCCGCAAGTGGCATCACGATATACACTTTTACCTAATCTCCCCTGTAAATATTCCCCTTTTTAAAAAGCATCCCCAGGATCACAGAACCAGGCAATGGCCACCCAGTGACATCTTCCCAGCAATACACGGCCCGGGACCGAGTATCCCATAGCCCTGGGCAACACACACACATTGAGTATTTGGTGAGGTTTTTACCTCAGCATTTGTAGCCAAAACCAGGAGTGGGTGATAAAGAAGTGGTGCCTGTGTATTATACTATTAGGCTGGAGTCACGCCTGTGAGAGACTCGCATCGCATCACCCGGCACGGCCTCACACTCTCCGGATAGGAGCCTCTCATCTGCATAGAAATACATGCAGCCGACCCACTTCTGTCAGGAGAGTGTGCGGTCGTGCCGGGTGATGTGATGCCTGACTCGCGCGAGTCGCCAGCCTTATACTTTTCCTCTCCTGGTTTTGTCTTACAAATACTGAAGTAAAAAACTCACCAAATACTCATCGTGAGCATGTGGCATAAAACACCAAGGTATATATTGCATGCTGCATTTGTTGGGACCTCCCATGTCTATTAGTGGTGGTTGTTGTGCCGCCATGGCTTTGCAGCAGTTTTCCCATATGACTTTACAGTGTTGTTCAGGAGCCTCTGTCCTGCTGGATATTTATAGAGCAGGGGAATACGCTATAGATCCTGTTACACTGGTAGAAACTGAGTGCCATAGATGAATTATTTCCTAAGTTTCCACAGGCTTCGTTATTTCTAGAAAAAAAAACCCCTTTGGAGTAATAATTCAGATCACTAACTAAAAAGGAAAGTGTTGTCAGAAAATGATCTATTGTTTAACCCCTTCACAAAATCTGCCATATTCAGCACAAGTTGGAAGCAGGTGATCACAGGGTGAGCGTGCCCCATATTTAGCAGGTAATGGCTGTGTATTAGTGCCAAGACCTTCCTCTAAGGCTGGGGCCACACGAGCATTAATGCGAGTGCATCATGTGACGCCCTGGACTATTCAGGTCGTCACAGGGTTCAGCACAATCTGCCCTTCCCTTGCAGTACTCAAACCCCCATGGTTCTGGGAACCTAACTTGCACTACTGCCTCCACCAGCATTCCCAAATCCTAGATACACTTTGCACCGCACCTGTCCTGCACACCAGTGGGCTGCTTAAGCAGGAATACGGTCGCCCACCTAGGGGTCAGGCAGGGAGGTGGGAGGTGTCAAGTGAGTCGAGTAGGAACCCTCGAGCTGAGAGGAGCTCTGAGAAAGCTGGGAGTTGTAGCTCCCAGGGGAGAAGCAGACTAGGGCGCAGATGGTGGTCTGGACCTAAAGGAGGGGATTGAGGCTAGGTGCCTGGAACCCGTCAAGGAGGACTGTCAGCAGCCAGGTCCTATCACCGGTCCGGGACCGAAGGCACGTCTGGGTACACGGATCCTAGGTCGGGAAGAAGCTTCAGGCGACCCGGCAATTAACCTGCGGAGGACAGGGCCTTTATGGACTGTTCCCACCCAGCTCAGAGATCGGGGGCACTAGCGCAACGAAGGGTGATAGGGCTTTCCTAGCAAGCGGCCCACTGAAATCCCAAGCGTGCGCTCCTGAGAGCAGGCTCTCTCACTTAGTCACAGTAGGGAGCGGGGCCCGGAAAGCTCCAAGCTACCGGGCCACAACGGACAATCTAAATTGGTGCCAGGAGGCAGGTACAGACCACCAGCAGGGCTGCAGGGGACAGGACCCGGACGAGCTCCCCTCGAGAGGCAACGGCAGTCAGAGACTTGGTTTACCCTGTTGTCAGCATCTGATTAATTGCTGAGTGAGTACCCAACTGACCCCTGCGCTGCACCCCCGCATCACCATCCAGAGTCCCGGGGCCTACCCTTACCCGTGGAGGATAACATTATCTTGCTGCTCCACTGCAACACCCGGGTACTCCCAACAGCAGCGGCGGTACTCTCAATTACCGTACACCACGGGTAGCGTCACGAACTATATCAAATCCCCTGTAAATACGCCCTTCTTCATTTGAGTGTGGCCCTTAGCCCCCAGGTCCGGAGATCCTCGAGTCACGAGTAATCATCACCCCCGGATCCGAGCGGTTCGACCGCTGCAGGGGCGGCACAATCAGATGAAACTCGGCTCCTGCTCTGATGGAGTGTAAGCAGAATGTCATGCCACTGTGCTGACAGCCGGGGAGGAGGGTGCGTGTGCTGCGGAGGAGAGAGAGGGACTAATCTCGCTATCTCCTCAGTTATCAGCTGATGTGTATATCGCACTGCACTCTGCTGTGCTCCATAGACTTGTATGGGTGCGAGAAAAACAAATTTGATTCCAGTCACCGCATGCAGTGATTGTTTTCTCGGCCCAATTAGGGATGAGAAAAAAATCACTCACTTATGGGAGCGACCCATAGAGTAACATGGGTCCGAGTGGATTTTTTTTTTTCCTTTTATCGCATTCCACTCGCTTCTTTTCTCTCGCCGTGTGTCCTTAGCTTGACAATCGTAGGTGGAGCAGAGCTCTGCTTACGATTGTTAAGCTGTTAAATCCTGCCATCAAACTCACCAGCAGTATTTAACACGCTACAGCATGGGGGTGCGCCATTTTAAGCGCCCATCAGTGTCCCTGTGACATGGTCGCCGAGGGTTCAGCAGGGGGTTTGCTGAAGACCTTCGTGCTTGTCATAGCAGCACTCCTGTTAAACACTGCATGTGGCCAGGCTTCAAAGGACACTGATTTTCACTATGTACTGCAATGCTAGGGCATTGTTGTATGCAACACAAGCGATCAGACAATTGCATCATCAAGTCCCCTAAGGGGACTTTTAAAAACATTGAAAAGTAAAAATATGTTTGAAAAAAGTTCAAATTACCTCCCTTTTGCCACATTAAAAATCAAGATAAAAAAAATACACGTGGTATCGCCGCTTACAGAAAAGACAGATCTATCAAAATATAAAAATTAACATGATCAGTAAACATTGTAAACAAAAAAAAACAAAATCAAGAATGCTATAGCCAATTGTCATACATACGGTAACTCCTTTCACAATTCAGCAGGTTTCTGAGCTCACATCTCCCAGCATGTCCTGCTTGTTCCTCACAGGTCTTGCACTGGTGCGGTTATTTAACTTAGTAAAGTATGAGTGTATTCACACACAACAGATTTGTTACAGGACATTTGGATGGAAAATCTGCCTCTTGTGAATATACCTGATTAGCTGATTTGTCAGGGTCTGCTGATGACTGCTTCCAGCAACAAACAAAAGATTTATGAAAGCAGCGCTAGTCTATTATACTGGCTATAAAGAGAAATCATATTTTTATATGGGCAGACATGATATGTGTACCTCAATTTGATGCAGCAGTGAAAGAAGGGTTATGGACCACCGGTACTGACTAAATCAGACATCCTGGATCCCTTTTTTTCAGTAGACTTCGTATATTAGCAACCTCCCATAGGCATTAGACTGAATTATCTTGTAAGTGATGTTAGACATATTGGTGCCCTAATGTAATATACTTATTTCTACAGGTAAATGCCCTGCACAGGCGCATTGCGGAGATTGTGGAAGTCGCAGCCATGTGTGATGTGAATATTGTATGTTTTCAGGAGGCATGGAGTAAGTATCAGACATTGGGCCGAAGGTATAAGTGATATGATATACTGTGTACCTGCGTTCTTCCATTCATGAGACATGGGAACCAGCGAACCAATAAAAAAACATTTCACTATGCTGAGAATTTATTAACCACAGTGAAACTTCATTTTTGCTTTCTGAGAAAAATAGATAACTTCTAGTGAGCAATCCGTGCTATGCGGGTTAGAGGTACGTGCATGTCAAGTGAATGTGTAACGTGATGTTATGTAACAAGGTAAACTGAGCTCTGCAAGGGGTCAAGGAGAGGCGCAGCGGCAGATCTGCGCATGGAACTGATTGGGAACGACTTAGTTACCATGCTGCAGTTGGGTTTAAAGCACCACTCCAGTGTTTTTGTTTTTTTTATTTTTCCCTGCTATAGTTTAGGTGTTTTTTTTTTTTTTTCCCCTCAGTCTGATTGGAACTGAGGAAAAAATTGCCGATTGGAGCTACTTCATTGGTCCGAGGACAATGCGAGATTTTGTCACATTGCACTTGTGCGAGTCATTCGCAAGTGTGATGCCGGCCTAATGCCAAGAACCTGTTTGGAGTGACCTGCATTTGATGCAGAGCATCCATGATTGTGTATTGTTGATGTGAGATCCTTAGTCTAAAGACATTTAACCCTTTAAAAACACTACTTATTTGAATCTCTGATTAGTGGTCTGCCCACTTTGATACAAGCTTTGATGCCCATAACCTGTTTGAGCCAGGCTGGCGTTACCAGATTTTGATGTGAGCTTCCCTATTTGTGTGAGATCAGTGGCCCAAAATCATGTAACCCTTTGGTGCCCACTTTGATGGCCACTTCTATATTTATCTGTGTGTGTATATATGTATATATGTGTATATATATGTATGTATGTATGTATGTATGTATGTGTGTGTATGTATGTGTAATATATATATATATATATATATATATATATATATATATATATATATATATATATATATATATATATATATATATATATATATATATATATATAATGTGTATGTATGTGTGTGTGTATGTGTGTATATATATATATATATATATATATATATATATATATGTGTATGTATATGTGTATGTATAATAAAAATTTTTTTTTTTTTTCTTGTGGATGCCCTAGTGTATTCACATCAAGGCACCTTACCACATTGTATTTTATTATTCTGATCATTTCTGCCTATTAACACCTTCAAGACCGGTTGATTTTGCGCTTTTATTTTTTTGTTTTGTTTTTTTGTTTTGCGATTTCTTCTTCCGAGAGACGTAACTTTTTTTTATTTTTCAGCCAATATTGTCAGGTGAGGGCTCTTTTTTTTTTTTTGCGGAACGAGCTGTACTTTTAAATGAGACCATGAGTTTTACCATATAGTGTACTGGAAAACAGCAAACAAATTCCAAATGCGGAAAAATTGCAAAAAAAAAGTGCAATTACACTATAGTTTTCGATATTTTATTCAGTGTTCACTCTGTGATAAAACTGATGTGTTGTTGTGATGCCTGAGGTCGGTGTGAGTCTGTAGATACCAAACATGAGTCGGTTTACTTTTATCTAAGGGGTATAAAAAAAACCCAGAAGTTTGTCCAAAAGAGTTGCACTTTTACTGCCATTTTCCGTGATCCATTTTTTTGGGATCTGGGGCACAGAGATGGCTTATTTTTTCCGTCTCAAGCTGATGTTTGTAATGATACCGTTTTTGCGCAGATGCACCATTTTGATTGCCTGTGGTTGTCACCATCCGTGATTTTTTTTTTTTCTGTTTTTTTTTAAATTTTCCACCAGTTTTGGTGTGCTAAAGAGGCTGCCATGCCCAGTACAAATGGTAAATGCTAGAATATATAGGCTCCTGGTAGGTGTGACATCATTTCCGTTACATGTTGTCGGTGTCACTACCGGTTTGGAGCGCAGCTCACCATTCAACAGAGTGGATGGGACTGTGGATAGATGTGACACATGTTCCCCATCTTTAGCCCTAGTTCACTGCATCAATGAGAACCTGCAGGTGCAGAAGGTGAGGGGATTTTGGGGCTCTGTACTGCTGTGTGTACGCCTGTGGTGGAGTTTAGGGGGTCTAAAATGCTGGGGGGATGCCTGTGTTGGGGCTTAGGGAAGTCTGTAATGCTGGGGGGATGCCTGTGGTGGCATATGGGGGTGGCTATAATACAGTGGGATGCCTGTGGTGATTTTTGGGGGGTGTACAAAGCTGAGGGATTTCCTATGGTGGGATTTTAAGGGTCTATAATGCTGTTGGAATACTTTTATGCTATGTGCGTTTTTCGCGGCGTTTTTGCACGTTCTTCGGGTGCGTTTTTGGGCTCAAAACTGAATGACTTTGCTTCCATAGCAAAGTCTGAGTTTTCATTTTTGCTGTCCGCACGCAACTTTTTTTTTTTTTTTAAGCTGCGTTTTTGCGCTTAAAAAAAATGGACATGACAATTCTTTTCTGCGTTTTCCCCCCATGCAATGCATTGGAAAGACACAGAGATCAAAAACGCACCAAAACGCGGTAAAAACACATGCGTTTTTTGCATTTTTGCGCGTTTTTAGCGTCCAAAAATGCAGCGTCAAACGTATCGTGCGCACATAGCCTTATGTTGGGATCTGGAGGTGTGTACAGAATGTTGTAGGGATGTCTTTAGTGGGATTTAGGGGTTTACAATGCTGGAAGGACTTTTGTGGTGGGATTTTGTGGGAGTGCGATGTAGAGATGCTGGTCGTGGGATTTTGGGGAGTGTGTGATGATGGGAGAGCCCTGTGGTGGGTCTTTAATACTGTGGCTATGCCTATGGATCTGATTCCTGTGGTGGGATTTGGGTTGTGTGCAATGTGGTGAGGGACGCTTTTGATGCGATTCTGGGGTGGGGTGGGGGGTGTGATGCTGGAGGATGACTCTAATGGGATTTTTCTGGGTGTATAATGCCGTAGGTATGCCT